>NW_023614738.1:0-60001 GCF_013339695.2 Rhipicephalus sanguineus
TCAATTTTTTTTAGGGGCGAAGCTCCTCTTATTCTAACCTTGTCACGCGTCCGGCGTAAGGCGTAGCCGGCAGTATCTCCCGAACAGTATCTCCCATCACCGATCCTTTGCAAACTGCCCACTACTTCGTCTTTGCAAACATCCCACTATGATCCATCACCAATCCATTACTTCACCGACCATAAATCCGTTATAATAAAGGGGGAACGGAAGCCACCTTTGAAAACTGCCCACTACTTCGTCTTTGCAAACATCCCACTACGACCCATCACCGATCCATCACTTCACCGACCATAAAGCCGTTATAATGAAGGAGGAACGGAATCCACCTTTGCAAACTGCCCACTACTTCGTCTTTGCAAACATCCCACTACGACCCATCACCGATCCATCATTTCACCGACCATAAAGCCGTTATAATGAAGGGGGAACGGAAGCCACGTCAAGCTACCACTTACGATTAATAAAATTTCTTGTATAAATATATACAGTGTTTGTCACGTCTTTGATGATGTACTGGACTATCGCTTTGATTACTGCTGGGCGAAACCACTGAAGATTTCACGGTGTAACCATGGTTGCTTCAGGAGCTTCGCCCAAGCTCTTCATCATTCACCCGTGCATATGCTGTGATTTTTTTTTTTTCGCGGGGCGTTCGAACTAAGAAACGTAAGAAAATAATTCACTGATTTGAGAGGCTCAAGCGCTATACCTCGCGCGTGCATTTGTAAAGCATAGTTTTCGTGCACGTGCAGCCAACATTATACGTATATCGTGTTCTTCCAGCAAAGCTAACAATCTCCATAGTCAGCACTCGGCGTACTAGTCCTGTTCCGCTTCCTCGCCACGTGTTGGCGCCAGTGTTATTTCTACAGTGCAGACATTCCCCTAGCTCTTCCACATCTTATTATACCTGCAGCGATCTCCATACACCATTCCAGTTTAGTTTCCCTCGAAGACTTCAAGGCATGAAGGAATAGGATCCCTGCCATGAACAGATCGCTCGACCCAGACTTCACAATTTGCATGACCAGTCAACGCCGAGTGGACACAATATGTAAAGTAGTGTGCGGCACTCGAAGTAACTACTAAAGAAGAAAAGAACCTTTACAGGAGCGCCGCGGTGAGCAGACATGTATGGGGGCGTTGTGCGGGAGCGTTTGACTGGGCGCTTCCGGGTTCCGCAGAGCGGCGCAAGGAAGGCTCCAATCAGGCTCGCGGTTGCAGATACCGCGGGCTTTCTATTTCCGCCTCTCGAGGGGAACCACGCTTCCGGCTCATTATCGGCGCTGCAGCGGCTATCGGAACATCGCCTAGACGTTACAACAGCTATACTCGGCTTGAACACACAAAAGCATCAGCCGGCTGCCCACTCCTGTATAAGTATGCAGAACCCGAGCGTATCGCAGTAGCATTCGTGAATGGCTATAAACATAATACTTGAATATGTATCCCAGGACGGCAACACTGAAGCGTGCGTATATGTATTATAGTGAAGATATAGCACGTAATAATTTTTGTGTTCGGTATAACCAGCCGGTTTGTCGAACAGAGACGAACGGAGCTGCGGTGCCGGAAAGCTGGGATTCATTTTCTTTGTTGTCATTTCGGAGACTTTAAATATGTACATGCATAGTCACGGGTCGAGTCATTATTCGAGGCGATACGACAGCTGCGTCTCGCGCCATAGGCGCAGTAATTCAGTGGACTCACTCCGAGCCTGTAAAATAAGAGACGCGGAAGAGCTGTACATATGCATGATACCTCATGAGCCATCCTAGATTCGCCAAAAAACCAACGCCACAAAGGAGTTAAAAATTCGGGAGCCTTAACTTTACCTCATCATCATGATCATCATCAGCCTATTCTATGTCTTTTAATAAGAGATGTTGGGCTAGTTGGTTCATACTGTGCGAAAGGTAATAACGCAATGCAATATTTGGTTGCACTATCTCTTGAATAAACAGCCGAAAGTTTGCGCTCCCCTGGACCTCTTCCCTCGTTATTTCCTTGCGCAAAAAACAGCCATACCTCGTGGCTTGTACTTGGACATGAACCAACTAGCCCAGCAATGTGTACTTCTATTCTACACGCAACGCAAGGTTGTGCCTTTTGTTTCTTCACCCTCTGTTACCTGTACACCTTGTTCCTTCGCCTTGCGTTATTACCTTTTGCGCACGATTGTGCCCAGATGACCAACTCTGGGCAGTCCGGCTGGCCGAAGACGCCGCCAAGACCCAAGGTCTGGCCGCTGCCTGAGGAAGGGGGGCTCCGGTATGGCTATAGTCTCCCTTCCCCCGCCTCCCTTGACCCGAGCAAGGACAAAAATAAAGTTTTCTCTCTCCCTATGTCAAATGCAGGGCGAAGGCATCTTCCAGTGATCTCCAATTTACCCTGTTCCGTGCGAGGTGATCCCAGTTTATGCCTGCAAATTTCTGAATTTCATCGCCCCAAATAACCCTCTGTCGTCATCGCTTGCTTTTGAGCCGCTCCAACTGTGGGTCGGTTATCTCTCCTACGCATTACGTGTCCTGCTCGGGTCCTCTTTTTTCGTATTGTTTTAATGTCAACTAGGATATCGCCTAGCCATGTTTGTTCTCTGACCTACTCTACTGTTATCCTATCTCATGGTAATATGCAGGTAAATGCTGTAGATGAAGTCACGTGACTTATTCAGACGACGTTATGGGCCGCACTGCCTTCGGTATCGCCATTTTTTTTCCCTAAATCGAACATCTTGACTCGTTGGAGAAATCGGGGTGGAATAGGAGGTCAAAGAAGACAGTGTCACAAAAGAAAAGATAAAAAATAAAGAAGCCATACAACGCGTCACAAAGAGATGTCGCAGTTGCTTTCCCGTCGTTCCCTGTGTTTCAGCATCTCAATGTTTCGCGCTGCCATCAATAACGAACGACAGCAACAACGAATGACGACACCGCGACAGCGATGACGTCGGCACGATGGAACGGCAGGCCGGGACCAGGCGAAACCTGGATCGGGACGCAGTTGGTTTTTGGATGACTTGTGCCCCGTGAACATAAGTATGGTACGCGCGAATGACGTCAGGAAATGCGGATGGAAGTATAGACTTGGTATTGTTGCAAAAGACAAAGAGACGGTGGCGAAAGTGAAGACACCCAGCCTCAGCATACGCCATGGGAAGGAGGGAAACCGGAAACCCGGGGGGCGGAACTTTCGCAACAAGAATTGCAAACGGAAAGCCGGCCACAGCTATAGAGGAGCACAGAACTGATTGACGGCGTGCTTCCGCCGAAAGGGCCGCCGGGCCTCCAGCAAGATTGCCAATGAAAGTTAAAGAGGAGCTCGCTTTCTTCAAGCCATTCAGCGCGGTCGCAGCGAGCTCGTCTGAAGCAACCGTGGTCTTTAATGGCGTTCCATTTCCGTCTACGCGATAAGTACATGGAAGTCGGAGAAAAGCGTCTCGTTTTTGTAGGGCGTAGCTGTTAAAGGGTTACGAGATGTCCTAATCTAGACGCAGATCCGTACAAGGCAGAATTTTATTGGAAGACGGAGGCCTGAAGTGATCAACAGCCGTTGAGCAAGGAGCGTCGCTGTAGCCAGCGTTTTCCGACGCATAATAATAATTTCTGGGGTTTTACGTGCCGAAACAATGAGATGAGGCAAGCCGTAATGGAGGGTTTCCGCATAATTTCGACCACTGGCGTTCTTTAGTTGCGCTGACGTCGCACAGTACACGGGCCTCCACCATTTCGCCTCCATCGAAGTTCGACCGCCGTGGCCGGGATGTTCCGACGAACAGAAGCTTATTGGCGAAACGTCGGGAAAACCGATACTCCTTATTCAACCAATATGTAAAGGCACGTCATCTCAAGTTAAAAGGACAACGATTTCATTGAAGGTCTCCCTGACTGGAGACCTTCAATGAATTTCAGTATAGGCATTTTCTTTAATCCCCCGAGTCATGAATATGCGTGTGAGCGGGCGTGAGAGTGAAAGAGAGAAAGAGAGTAGGACGGACCGTTGCAAAGTAAGTTTGATCTTAGGAGTGCTTTGGTCTGGGCAAGTTGGTGCGACATTTGCGAAGTTAACCAGCACGAAAGATGAGACGAAAGACACACGTAGTACAACCACTGCCGCAGGTGTGGCTGTGAACCAGATTTTCAGAGGGAGCGGTTTCCTAAAAAGAGCGAGCAACAAAGTGGAAAGAGAAATAATGGAGGCGTTTCTCATCAACAAAGCTGGTGACCGCTGTGTCAGCGAACCATCCATCCTCCAAAAGAGGAGACGGCGTTCTTGGAAGGCCATGTATGAGACATCTTTTTAAGTCTTTAGGATTTTAATTAGACAGGCTTAGCTTTTTCTTATGATCTTCCGTTTTTCTTTTTTTTTTCGGTTTTCGAATTGGGCACATTGTCATCTTTAACCTGCCACGTCTTAGTCACCTTAATATATTGAATTTCTGCGCTGATTTGGGAGGAGCACGCCTAGTGCTGTGTTTTAACGAGATGCTGAATGTGCGCACCGACATGTTACACAGTGATAGTTCGTGATTTCAGTGATTCGACAATTGCCATGCGCTTCTGTATATTGAACCATGTTGTCGCCCTGTTTTTTTTTTCTTCTTTTTTTTTTTTGTTAAGAGACAGTGCATGGTCATGTTTGTTGTTATTACTGCCTACTTTTGTGTGCGTGGCTTCTTGACGGTGGTGACGAGTGACGCCATAAAAAGCACCTTCATCGAATGAAACCCAGTTGGTAATTCAGCACTGGTCCCGTTGTGCATGTGTCTTTCGTCTCGTCTTTCGTGCTGGTAGACGTCGCAAAAGTTTGATGAAATACATTGCGGCCTAGTTGTTTTTTTTAAATGCGAAGCATTTCTTAGCGAACTTCTGCGAGTTTGAGCGTATCTATCTATCTATCTAGCCGCCTACGACTTTGTGCTCTCCTGGCCGTTTCGTTAATCGGATGTATACCAAAATTGGTATGGAATAACATGACCGTATTACGAACATAAATGACAGGTCATAACAAGAAAATCATGACATGCATGTCATGAACAGCATGATTTACATTCCACGGCCTTGGGGCTCTCGCGGCCATTCCGTTAATTTCACATATACCAAAACTGGTATGACGTGACAAGAGTTCATGGCGAACATAATGACAGGTCCTAACGTGCAAATCATGACACGCATGTCATGTGCGGCATGATTTACATGACATGATCTCAGGGCGCTCGCGGTCGTTTAAATGAACGGATATATACGAAAACTGGCATGACGACACATTTCGACATGACGAACATAAGTTTCACGTCGTAACATGAAAATCATGACACGCGTGTCATGCACGTCATGATTTACATGCCACGCTCATGACGCACTCGCGGCCGTTTCGCTAGGTTGATATACACCAAAATTGGTATTGCGCGATGTGACTGTATGAAGAACATGAATAACAGGTGGTAACATGTAAACCATGACATGCATGTCATGTATGTCATGATTTACATGCCACGCTCATGGTGCATTCGCGGCCGTTTCACGGTCTTGGTATACACCAAAGTTGGTATTGCACGACGCGACTGTAAGACGAACGTAAATTAGAGGTGGTAACATGAAAATCATGACATGCGTGTCATGTACGACATGATTTTACATGGCACGCTAATGGTGCGCTCGCGGCCATTTCGCTAGCTTGATATACACTAAAATTGGCATTGCGTGACGCGAATGTATGACGAACATTAATGACAGGTGGTAACATGAAAACCGTGACATGCATGTCATGTATGGCATGATTTACATGCCACGCTCATGGTGGACCCGCGGCCATTTCGCTCGTTTGATATACACCAAAATTGGTATTGTGCGATGTGACTGTATGACGAACATAAATGACAGGTCCTAACATGCGAATTATGTTATGCATGTCATGTAGGGTATGGTTTAAATGACACTGTTATGGTGCGCTTCCGGCCGTTTACATGACTGGATATATACCAAAATTGGTATGGCATGACAGGAGCGCGTGATGAACATAAGTGACCGGTCATGCAGTGTATATACCAGAATATACGTTTCATTGGCATGGTATATACCACATTGTGCATGCACGCGTGCATGGCAAACATGCGATATATGGTGAACTAGATGCCATGGCATGAATGATTTCATTTGGCTCAAAAATAGACAAAGCGATGTATGCAGCTCTTTGCTGGCTGCTTCGCATTACATCGATTCCCACAGTGCGCGGGATCTGCCGGATTTTTTTTTTTTTTTTGTTTCTCCCGCTAGCACGCATGTGACATCCCTACGATCTACACGAACCAATAAGAACTCGAGACCTCAGTATTTCATCTAAAGAGGCTGGAATAGCGATGCCTGCAGAAGATAGTAAGGCGCGCTGTAATAAGCGACAGAATGCGAATTCGTAAGCAACAGTTATATCGCGTAGTGCATTTAATATTACGCAACGACAAATACGCTTCCCTAACATGCCCCGTATGCAGTGTCTATATACGTCGATTGCGCCAGCGGAGTGCGTTCCGCGACAATGCCTGTGGAAAGGACGAACAAGAAGAAAGATATCGCGGTCAAGTCGTCAAGTGTGGCCGGCAGATGTACGCGGGCGACTACGCGTTTTGAAGGGTTTCCCTCTAAAAGCAGCGCACTGGTGTGTGTGTATAGCCTCTTGCTCTACTATACTTTGGTCAGCGCGTTTATCTTCGTCTGAAGCTACATATCGCGCCACTGTGCCGCGGATCGCGCTTGAGAAAGACTACGCTCGAGCCTTTTCCTTCCGAGTGCAGCGATAAGAAGGCGTCCCAGACGCGAGTTGCGGGTCAGAACGGGCGAGCGAGATAGGAGACTCCGGGATGAGCACTTCCGAGGCTGCGGTTGCATGCAGTGGCTTTTTCAAAACACCGCGCTCTCGGCCGTTAAGTTGTGGCGCGCCGATATCAAGCGCGTGTGTAAACGTGCCTCGTTCCCGCCGGTTATGGCGCTGCGCTAAGGCACCAGGGCACAGAGTCGATTCCTCAGCCGTGAACGTATACTGCAGGTCCAAAGGCCCGTGGAGGAGCGGGTACAAGTTTTTGCTTGTTAGAATTACGGATTATCTTCCGTAATTACTAGCAAAGGTTAAATTTCGCGATGATAATTCAATACAATGGATGTTCTTTACAAACGAATCAACGGTATGCCAACACGCAACAGTATTTCACAAGTTTCTCCAATGAGGATTGGGCGATTACAAAGGTTTAGGCAAGTGAAGAAGAGTGACATAAATTGAAACGAGCTTAGTAAAAACTAAATTGTAGTAACTGTTACATGGCGGATGCCTATAGTAAAGATACAGGACAGTTTAAAAAGCAGAAAATTTCTGAACATAAAATGAAAACGCAAAAGATAAGTTTCAACAGGCAGTTTGCCTCTTTTTATTTGAGCAGAAAATTACTCACAGCATCAAAAAACCCTCTTGTACCTAAAACCCCAGAACGACAGTCAGAAGAATATAACCACAGCAAGAGTCTCCCATCTTTGCGAAGAAAGACTTCTTCTAAAGATCTTTTTTTTCTTTCTTTGAATAGCGAGATGGATGCCCGAATCTGTTGCGCGCTATTTCCAGATCTTCGTCGACAGTCGGCTGTGTCTTCGACATCATACACCGACACCGCTCCGTCGATATATATAACTGCTGGTGGACCACAATCTCCATTCCACTCGAAATGACCTTGAAATGATTAGTTTCAGGTTTATACGTAAGATTAATTCCAGCATAAACATTGCGACATTGTTTCATGCGCATTTAAGCACCATCTATCACATGACCATCACGCATGTGAAAAAATAAAACTGAATGACACTGGTTTCACGCAAATGCCACAAATGACCTCACACGCCCACGATCGTCCACTCTTGAAAAAAAATATGGCTGATCCCCTCCGTCATAGGAATCGGTATAACACGAAAGTGAAACGTGTCTTCACAGAAGTAGTGCTTATTGTGTAATGATATATGAGAAGTTTGTACAGTGTCTATTCGTGTTTGGCAGCTATAGCACCGTTTGACGTGGATGCACCCATGTTGACAGCATGTCTCTATCGCGACGACTAACGCCCATGATCATGATTAAACCGTTGTGGTAGCTGACGGTGTGAGCATATATTTGGACACAGCGAATCGTGAATCCCGCGTAAGGATGATATCAACAAGCTCATAATCAACACTGGTACCCGGTATGCACTTCTTCAAAGCGTCGTCAATTAAGGAGAAAGACGGCACGGTGTGCGCTTTCTAGTAATGGGTAGCCGACGCCTGTGCTCATGCATACATAACACACACTGCGCTTCAGCAACACGGGAGGTAGAGGTTCGTAGCCTGAGCCGCAAACGCGTGCGTCCCGCTGGCCTCTGTATCGCAGGCGCTGCTCTCGCTCCACCAAAGCATGACATTCGCCCGTCGAAATCGCGTCCTTTCTGCAACGCATTTTGCTGAAGTTTTGTTAGTCGGTGCTCTCGCAATTGAAGCAGTCGTCGGCGGAGAAATCCCGTTGGTGCACGTGGAAGCTGCACTACTCCGATGAGCCGACGCACGCTAACACGAAGCCAAAGGCAAAGAACGTAACTGCGTCTCGGGTGCCTCGGCGACGCCAGCGCGGCCAGTCTACCTCCCTGAGACGCTTTAACCATGACCTCCGATATCGTGCGCAATCTCGGAGTAAGCGCTAGTAAGTGTCGATCATTAAGCATTACTTCTTTTCACCTCTCACAGACGGTGGCACCGCCCCGCTCCGCCCGCCGCGAAAGAGAATGTGTGAATGATATAAGGCGCGTTCGCGCCGTGCCTAGTACTACCGACTTAGCTTAGTCGGTAGGGCGTCGGGCGCTTGCCGTCGCGGCCGCAACGTCGTGGGTTGGATTCCCAGCGGGGTATCTTTTTCTTGGTTTTTTTCTTTCTCACCCGTTGGCGTCCATTTTATCAACGTGATGTCCGTGACGGATGTACTTGGTGGATCCCGGCATAAAACACTTTCGTGTTAAAAAAACACCTCATTATCATTCTGTCCGACATAATTACCCATAATTGTGTTTATATAACGAAGAAAAAAAAAACGAAGGTACCTGCTGTCGTGATAAAAGGTCATCTACCGTAGGTGTTTGCCATTTATGAAGCCTATTATAATCATTTGAACATATTAACAGTACTGCGTCGTGTACGGCACGAGAATACAAAAGTGAACGCCATATTCGAGTAAAGTTTGATTTTTTTGAGAATTTACTGCGGTCTCCATCAACAACAACAAAAAAGTATTTCTCGAGTAGGGTTTTTAAACACGAATTACATTCGCAAACAGCTCCGTTAACGATGTTCGTTGAGACACCAATGTCAGCGTTCCTTTTCCTATTTGCCGGTGACCGAGCACATGCACTATACGGCTCCACGGCACGACATGCGAAGCTCAACATAACGCGGAACACCACTCAGTCACACACGTTTTCAATGAAGCGTGTCAGCGTGGCCGCTAATTAGTAGAGTTATACCTCAAAAGCACAGGACCGGGTTGATTGGCGGAACATGGGAGAGGCCTTTGCTCTGCAGTGGGCGTAGACAGGCTGATGATGATGATAATGATGACCTCAAAAGGAACGCCGCGCACTGGCTCTCTGTACATCATTAGTACACCTTCACGCCAAACTATTCGAATACATTTATTCGCAGTTGTAAATCGGGCTTGTTGATACGTACAGTGAATAGCGCAAACCAAGCAGAGACACTATATAAGCACACGAAGACGCAAGGCGATAACCTCTTACGTGCAATTTGTATATATCTTAATTATGGTGGTGCAATGTTGTGTACTGCCTTCGGAAAATCAAGTTGTTAATAGGCGCGTGTCGCATGTTACCTCTACTTATGTGTGTCGTCAAGCGTAGTGCCTTTTCTGCTGATATGATTCCAACATAATCTTTATTTTCACAGACGTGTAGTACATGTATCACATGTGACATGCGCACAAAGATCCATTCAATTCCTAAGGAACGAGATTTCGTCATCACGGAGGAGCACAGACGGGTGCTAATGCACTTGGAACCAAGGTACAAGATATGGCTTCAGCTTCAAAAATTGTTATAACTGCCATGAGTTTTTTTTTTCTTTTTGATAACAACGCATGCGAGAGCGGTACGCAGCCATGCACAAGACCTATAATGAGTGGCAAGCCATCCGCAGTGCGAAGTGTTAACGT
Source organism: Rhipicephalus sanguineus (assembly GCF_013339695.2). Classification (NCBI taxonomy): domain Eukaryota; kingdom Metazoa; phylum Arthropoda; class Arachnida; order Ixodida; family Ixodidae; genus Rhipicephalus; species Rhipicephalus sanguineus. Next base: position 10,231 of record NW_023614738.1, read on the forward strand.
TTTTACAACGCTCACTTAAACATGTCGTCAAGGAAGCGACCAATCTGTCTGATGTATTGTTTTCCACAGGAATGTTTTGCTGTAGAGTATGGAAAAAACAAAGACGCGGCGTTGTGGGCTGTCAAATGCGCCGTTCGTTTCGTTGTTTTTGCCAGCTCTACAATAAAGTGGATGCTCATGTATATGATCAGCAAATAGAATAACTGGGGACGCGAAATACCTAAGAGTTATATTTTCCTCGAGCCTAAATTGGAACAGTCATATAAACCACGTAACCGTAAAAGATGACGCGTTGGGAAAGCATCACACGAAGTCAAAAATGTAGGATACTTTTCTAATGTTCGTCTGATTTACTCTAAGTCTCTAACTTGCTAATAAGTTGGAAGCTATCCAAAATAATACAGCGCGGTTTGTAACTTACCCGTATCAGATTAACACTACAGCACCACCACCTTGGAAAACATGCTCTATTGGGATACACTTGATATTCGCCGTGCCATATATATCTATGTGTTCACTGTTAAATCAGATTGATCGGAATAATTCCGCCCTTAACCGCAGCGTTTTCCTAACACCACATGTCCTTATAACACAGAGACATGACCATAACAGAAAATTATGCGAGATTTCTTGCCGAACAAACGTATTTTAATAGCTTTTCTTTTCCCGAAGCATTAAAAAAAAGAAACAGGCTGCCTCAGGTCGTGGTGTCGACAGATGACACATTTTTGCTAAGACGGTATACTATTTTTTTACTTATGCTGACTTTGCAGAAACTACGCCCTCAGTGTGATTGCGTGCGTTTACTCTTCATTTGTTCACCTTGCAACCATTATTCACGTCTTTTTCCCTTTGTAACATCCCCCCCCCCCTATAGCAATACCTTCGGGCGATTTGTATCGTCATAATAAATAAATAAACAATAAATATACCAACAAGCCGATTCGGCCACCTTTAAGATCTTCGAAGGTGCCGCGAACTACGTCAAAAGAAATGACAAAACGGTAAGGCGATCACATCATTCGCGCATTTTCTGGCCAAAGTGTGGAGTAATTAAATGTCGGTCTGAAGTAAAGTAAATCACCTCGCGCTTTTTTATTTTTTCGTAAAGAAGGCTTGAAACACTGCGGCTCAAACGACACCCATAGGTTCGTTATTGGCAGCAGACATTAAAAAGTGAAAAAAAAAATCAATTTCCCAGTACTGCTGATTGAACACGGAACGACAAACATGCTGCCAAATGTGGTAGCGCAGGTGGCATTGCAGCTATATATGTTTACATGTCTTGCTGCTCAAGAGACATAAAGGTAGGAGGGCAGGGGGACGGGGTTTTAAGTTTTGGTGAAGGGGCCCAGTTCTGCCGGTGCCCCACCCCTCCCCTGCTTTATCCCCCCTATGCATTCTGGCGTAATATTGGGTACGCAGCTAGAAGTTCCGGTAAACCTGCAGTCAAATGTTTTTGGTTTCTGTTATTAACGTTATCGTTACTAAAGAATGCAGAAGGTGCTGCGTAAGCATACCACACGACCTTTAAGGTTCAGAAACGAACGTCGACATTGATGCTTGCTTTAACAGTTCAATGCGTCCAGTCAAACCAAACATATACAACGTTTCAGTCAAACATATACAAACATATATTCCACGTTTTAGCACAGCGGTGCCTTTGCAGGTCAGGAAGTAGACCAGCCCTGTTAGGCGGGCTAGTCGATTTGGCGATTTTTTTTTTACCAATGTAAAATAAACTGTGTACAAAAGGGTGTGTACGTGGTTCTATAATTTTGTGTCGTTTACCTTGTGCTGGTAAGAAACGAGCCAGAAAACTAGACCTGAGCCTCAGGGTTATCGGTATGCGTGAAATCTCAGCATATACGCATGAACCTAGTTCACTTTACTCGCTACAGACTACGCGTTACGGTGCTCGTGTTTAACATGCGATATGTTTCAGCACTGTCTTGCCCGCAGCCGATACGATTACGCGGGCGTCAGAGATATCGGGAGACTATAGGCCAGACTCATCATATCAGTGACCGGACAATCGTACGTCCCGCGGTGCGCGCACTAGAAAACGATGCCGAGGTGTACCGAGACGCCGATGCGTCGAGAGCGCGCACCGGCACGCAGCAGTGCATCTATATGGGCGCGCGCCGCAACAGCTGTTGGCCTCGAGCCGAAAGAGTAATAAGAAAAAGAAAAAAAAAAGTGATGCCCGGGAGGAGCCTCTCCGCCCCTCCGCAGTCAGTCGCATCCCACCTCCGCCGCATCCCACGTGGAGAGGAGGAAAGCGGCACGCACGACCACCGAAGAGGCGCGCGCTCGCTCGCGGGCGATTTCGCCGAATGACTCCGCCGTTCTTATTTATTACTCACTTTCCGATGAACTCGTGCATCTCGTAGACGTCGTCGAAGACCACATCTTCATCGGCCATGCTTGTCGGCGACGAGCTGGTCGAGCACCACACGGTATCGGTAGCCGAGGCTTCTTCTTCGGTCGCGCACGAGCCGCTGGCGGACGAGAGTGACGTCGGGGTCGCCGCCACTCGGCTTAGGAGATCCACGGCAGCGGCCGTCGGAGCACACCCGCGCTGCTCTGGTGTTTATGAAATCGCAGCACCAAACACACTTGACACCGCGGCGCGCACACCCCCTTCTCTCCGTCTGCCTGCCAGACGATCCCCACAAACACACACACAGACACGGCAAGTGGAAAGAGAGAGGGCGCGAACGGATAGATAACGACGGAAGGAGAGCGCGAAAGGGAGAGAGTATGAGCGAGCGGCGCGCGCGCACGCACGAACACACGCGCGCGCACGCAGCAGCAGCAGGAGTGCCGACCGGCGAGCACAGCTAAACACTTCTCCACTGGTCGGTCGCTAGGTCAGTAGGAGCTCGGCTGATCGGCGGCGGCTAGGCCTAGCAACGCCGGCGCATCACCCACTGACATATTTGGCTGTCTCTTCCCGCGCGCAGGAAACGCTTTTGCCTCGACTCCCGACGGGGCGTTTTTACGCAGATATGTCGAGGGGTTGAGACATGTCCGTGGTTCGACCGGAGAGTGACGACGTGTCGTGGCCTCGATCGGTGCCAGACTAGAGCAGTCCGTGACACGAGCAGCGGCGGCCGGAGAAAGCGAGCGCCGCTGCGGCCTTCGCCGTCGCTACCGCCTCTGCCGATACGCGACGAGCTCGCCGGAGCGCCGGGGATTTCTCAGCGCAGCCGCGGAGTCCGCGGGCGAGCCGGCACGGCGCGCAGTGGAAGAGGAGAAGCTCGGGGGAAAGGGTACGGTCAGCGGAAAACATAGAAATGGGGAATATCGAAAGTATAGAAAAAAAGTAAACGGCATGGCGCGCGCATGCGCGCCGCTTTCTGCCATGCTCACCAGATGGCGCGAGAGGAAAATGATGGCCCCCACGTCCGTGGCCTGAAGTCGAAACACCGGCGAGTCGCAGGAGACACCTGTAGCGGCTGTTTCCGAACACAGCCGTGCCCAGGGTCCGGAGGCACAATGGGCTAGCGGCGGTCGCGCTTTAACCCCCCCCCCCTTCTCCCCCCGCCTTTAAGCGCCCGTGAACAAAATATAAATTAAAAAATTAAGGCAGCTTCGCCTTAGTGGCGCCAAGCCTGAAAGAAGTGCGCAGCTGGACAGCCTTCTTTGTTTCTCTTCGGTTTTCTCTTTCTTTCCTCCTCCCTTTCTTTCTCTTTTTTCGTTGTCTTTTTTCTCTATTTCTATTTATCTTCCTATTTTTCCCTTTCTTTCTCTTTCTATCTCTCACTTGCTTCCTCTTTTTTTTCTATTTTTATAGGTGGTTTTGCCAGCATTACGCCAAGCAACGACAGCATACGACAGCCCGGGCCCCAAAAGTGCTCTGCACTTAATATCATCATCAAGGCGCTCAAAGAACAAGAGCAAGAAGACTACTTCTTGGTGCGAGCACACACTCGGCACTGGGTCACTGCAACAGGGACCTGTGTGAGGCGGTATTTAACTATATAAAGGAATCAAAAAGACTGCCATGCTAATATTTCTAGTACATACTTATTTTATTAATTTCATTTATCGTTAATTATTTATTTATTTAACTCTTCTTTTAACTCACTCTTTCTCTCCCTTTTTTTTCTATCTCTTTAGCATACAATTCGGAAACCGTAAACACAAATAATATTTTCGCTTACCTACAAATTATCTTTTTTGAATTATCGTCTTTTTTTTTTTTTAATTCACAAGTCCTACTGGCGCACGATTCGTGGCCGATCCACTGTGGTGGGTTGTGCCATTCCTCTAGGAACAACCAACCAACCAACTCAAAACATGCTACAGGTGGCCATGCTATACATGGTTTTGCCTGCTTTACGCCAAGCGATGACAGCCCGCGAACCTAAACTGCTCCGCACTTAAAAGCGCGCTTGAACAGACTGCAAGGTTTACTTCCAGTGAAACATAAATTACAACTGCATATTTTACTGCATCTCCAATGCTATGCATAGGAGCTACAGCCAAGGGTTCTCCTAATTAAGCTGGTATGTAATGCAGTAGGGCACAGTCACTTTTACAAGCAGCAACCACAGGTACGTTTTCTGGATAAATATTTCCTGGATCTTTCGTCATTCCAACTGAGATACAGGAGTAGCAAGTTCGTCCCCACCCCCAATTAATTTATTAGAGTGGGGCAGCAAAGCCCTGCTGGCCATCCCAGTGCATATGCATGTGCCAGATATTCCAAACGTTCCACGGCTTCCGAATTCCGCAGTCATGTACATTTTTTAATTTTTTTTCCTGCAGAGACTACTCACAGATGCGGCCAATGACCAGAGGCAATATGATGTTATTACATAACACCAGGGTGGCCAGGAAATAGCCCATACATGCATATCATAGGTGTAGCCAGAAAGGTGCGGGAGTCTGGTGGGTTCAGAACCCTCCACCCCAAAATTTTTAGTTTGTATATGTATATATATATTCACATATAAACATACACGAACATACACATAGGGTGGTCGGACACCCCACTCTTCGATATAAACATACTGGCCACATCCCTGATGCCTGTCATGCCATGTACACCTAACAGCAAAAGTTTATGGGACATTGGCTCCTCAACAAATGCAGATTTCTACACTATCATTGCGTAGTGCTTCCGATCTAGCTGGTGAGTGTATAGGATGCAATACCAACTACAGGCTGGAACAGTTATATGGAGGTTATGTTCCCAGACAAAGCGAGAATACTATAGCTTTCTCGAACATTTTGCATCCCACAGACCTGGATGAGTTTGGTTGCATGCAGCCTGGTTATGTTGAACAAAGGAAGTGTGCCTGTCGTAAATGAGTGGGTTGTTCTTGCGGTTTCTTGCAAAGAGCTTGAATTTCCCTTTCAAGTATCTTAAATACTTATTACAAGACACTCTGGAATGTACTCGCTCAGAGTATTTTTAGGATACCAAATACGTACTGCAAAAAGTTTTTTAGATAAAGTAACTTGTTTCAAGTATTTAATATATGTGCAGGCCTGGAACTGAGGCATACTTGTATGATTTCTTAAAGTAATTGTACTCTTGATAATGTATACTTTTTGCGCTCAGGATAATCAGATACCATTTTTTTGTTTTACAGAGCAGTTGTGCAGAAACAGAGTCCGCAACCAGTGTATCTGTAGAGGTAGTTCAGATGAGCATACATACTTGTATTCGGCAGGCATACAGCATTAAATGAACTCGGCTTCTTGCACACAGTCAATATGCGTGAAATGCAGTTGAGGCAAGCGTACGAATGCACACATGCCAGCCAGCCAGTGAAGCAAGGTGTCGAAACGCAAGTGGAGCACGTGTGTGTGTGCATTGGCAACAAAATTCGTGACCTTGGGAGATCCCGCGTTTGACTTTGGCTGTGAATAAGCAAAGAAATGCTTCACATACAAAAGCTTGTAGACTGTTTTCTAATTCACAGCCAGCTGAACAATGTACTAGCAACACAAGATGGATACATTTTTTCTTTCTTTTTTTTTTTAAAGATGGGCAGCCAGCTCTCACATGCAATTCGCTTCTGATGCAACCCACATGCAATGCAGCAATAGCTACAGGCAACATGAGAACCAGGAACGAGACTGCAAAGCCCATTGTCTGCTGCTAATTCATTATGTGCATGGAAGTATCACAGAAAAATTAGCAGCATTTGATGGGCGTTTTTTTCCATTTTCGCTCCGAGACGTGAAGTAAGCAGTCGCTCCCTGGTTTGCTAACGTGTCCCATACTTTTTGCTTGAGCTGCACAAAGTCGGCGAGCCCAAGCATTGTTTCTCTATACTGCGGGAAAACTAGAGGACATATAAATGCAACAGCACTGGGAATAAAAATAATGAACATCTTTATTATGCGTATGAAAATTACAGATAATGTACATAATATCGGTGAATGATTGATGCAACATCACAGTTCTACAGTAAACACTTGCCCACTGAGATCAGAAACTGAACACAGTAACAATTAACAATGAGGCCAGAAACAATTACAAAAAAATTTTTTGAAGCGTTGTAAAGAAACTTCCAAAAAAACTTAAGAGTAAAGCACAACAATATAATTAACCATTTACCTGAGTATATCATCCCAAAGAAAAAAAAAATGTAGGTTCAGTAAAAAATCTTGAAGAAAATTCAAGAAGGGTACAACACTTATTCCATTCTAACGCACACCTTTTTCCTGGAAAAATTTACGAAACAATTGTATGCACATTAGATCCAAGTATGACTGCTAAACATGCAATTATAAATGGTACAAAAGTTTCTGTAGACATATCTGCATGTCACTGTATGAGCTGCAGTGGATTTGTGCACACTACGTAAGTTCAATAGGCAATTTTAGACACCATTTGATAGGCTACGGTGGCCTGCAAGGCAATTATCACATGCTCTGGGCAGTCGTAGTGATAAGGCAGTCTTCGACAGCAACAAGATAAAATAATTTTCCTTTTAAAGACGATAGTCTTTCTTGGGGAACTTAAACGCAGAAATTTTGGTCTGTCTTTCTGTCTGTCCTTCTGTCTGTCTTTCTGTCTGTCTTTCTGTTTGTCGGCACGTCCCTCGATTCAGCCACTCGGCCAAAGTTGAACCACTTGCCCAAGGGCCAGCCATCGTGAACGGCTGACGAGGTTCATACTTGTGTACATTGTTGATCAAAAAGCAAACATTACGCATATCTGAGGCGCAACATCACTAGGTAAGTATTAGGCGGTGTGTTCCTTTAACAGAAAATACATAGATACGCAATTTTAAAGACCTTGATGGTATGCGTTTAACGTTGAGACAGTAACGCGTTTATTAAAAGATTGCCACAGCTGAAGCGATCAGCGGTCCAAGCCGAGCAAGCGCGAGCGCCAACAACAACCGTCTTCGTCGTCTTCTTTCGCAGGCGTTCTTGTCTGCGCCCCACCATGTTACAAATCACTCCCCCGCGGAAAAGGAGCCATCCTGGCGACTTAAGGAACAGGTACAACTGGTGGGTCATAATGCGGCTTCAGTCGATCGACGTGAACAGTCTCGCGGCCGCGACGACGGCGGTCCGTAGATGATTGAACAGGCTCAATCATATAGTTAACTGGGGATGCTTGACGTAGGACGCGGTAGGGGCCTTCGTACTTAGGCAGTAGCTTTGTGGAAAGGCCAGGAGCGGAGGAGGGAACGCGAAGCCACACCAACGTTCCAGGCGAATACGACTGAGGAGGCAGGTTTTCGTCGTGACGGTCCTTCTGGCCCTACTCGCCCTACAATGTTACAACCCTAGTTTCTTAAGGTGCGCTGAAAATGCGACTGCGCTGAAAATTGTCTTCCTCCGTGCCCTCTGCACAAGCTCATGTTGTGTTTCGGTTTCGGTTCAGTATTCCATTGTGCGAATGACAGGGGGCGCCGCTCTGGCATTCCTGTTCTACCCAGGCGACGTGTAAGTAAGAGAGTTTGTGGAGAGTACTCGTTGAGTGCGGACGTTTCTTCACCTTCGGCGCATCGCGCCAAACAGCGTGTTCAGGCTGGCCGGCGTCCCCACCGGTCGCGTTGGTCACCGCCGGTCTTCGCCTGCCGCTGCACCGGGACTACCAGCCCGCAACACAGCACTCGTGTTTCCCGACGTATTGCCAGATGGCGTCCATATCTCACGCAGCGCCTCTTCTATCGTCTTTAGACGACATTTGCAGCGAAGCACGCAGATACGCGGCCAATTTTTCTGAGGGAGAGCCAACTGTCACTAACATTTTTCTTACTATGAAAAACTGGCAAATGCTCAACATAGCCTACTGCATTTTTCATACCTGGCAGTGACGATTGGGTGTGCGTTACAATAGAGTAAATACAGTATACTTATTCGTGCTGTAAATGACAATGCTTGGTGTAAAATGTTATGAAGTGTGCCTTCCTCAGTGCCATTCTTTAGCATTTCCTCAGCCATTAAGCAATAACCACAAAAAGAAAAAGAAAGTGCCACTTGCACTAATTGAAGCGTACAAACGTTGAAACGATGAAACTGAAACGGTGAAATTGAAATGATGAAACGTTGAAACGCTCAAGTATACTTGAGCGTGTGTCACAGTGGCAGTTTTTGGCCTCAAGTTTGAATTTTTGAGGCTACAGTACGCTCAGCGATTGGCTAAAAGACAATACACTGTTTCCAATTTGCTAATTGTGAGAAAATAGCACTCCCATTAATTTAGCTCATGTTTTCATCTCAATTACTTGCCACCAGCATGCGCCAATTGAAAAGATTTAAAAGGAAATAAGGTAAAACAGCTGATGTGGAAAACAATACACTAAGGATGCATCCTAGCTTAGTCTGTCAAACCAACTAATGTCGAAATGAGAAAGACGAGAGAAACATGCTTATCTAAGAGCTCTCATTCGGTCATTTTTCAAAGTAGTTTACTATACAAAAATACTCCAGTATAGCTTACACAGAAACTAGCTTAATTAAATCAACATGATCATTAGGCAGATCAGCCTCGCCTTGTATTTCAAAAGGTACTGTGAAAAACTAAACTTTTTAACGCTGAATCTCAGCCAGGCTGTTGTGCCTGCTTCAAAGCAAGCATAACCAGCACAGGGAAAGAAGCCACGAAAATGTACATAGGCCCTTAATCTCCTGTCTTTCAGACAATGTATAAATGATTTATGCATTAAAAGTTGCAACATCTCTACCACTGCACAACATGCAAATACACGGCGCAAACTCCTGATTGGATTTCTTGGTGGCTTCGGAAGGCTCAATTTGTGAACAAAAACTGCAACACCAGACTGAAATACTACTTTCCCTGCTACCATTTACCTTTCACCAAAATTCCATCACCGTGAACTATAGCGCCTATATTTCGGACATACTAATAAGAGAGGGCAAGAAAACTTCGATGTAACCAATGTGGCACCTATTGCCTGACATATAAATGGAACTCTGCAATATGAAATTTAATAAATTGTTAACAACAGGGAAAGCAAAGGCCCGCTTATGCTAACACTGGCAGTTCAGCAGAATTTCAAGACTGTAAAAAGGCAGACCTCAATAAAACAAACATAGATATACAACAAGGTCAATCGAAAATGTGTCTTGCCAATATCAACATGTAAACAAATACATGCCTGTAATGAATCATTTGATACAATGAAGATACTTTTGTGTTGAGTATGGCTTCACTATAAAAAGCCTCAACTGCATGACCCTGTGGCAATAAACATGCTTCAAGGAGCCTTGGTTAATTAAACTGTGCGTGGCAAACTTTTCCTTCTAGATTGTCACACAATACTGCAACAGTTGATCCCATCTTATTGGCACAGTACTGAAGTCTTCAATAGGCTTACAGCATGGATTCTTGGTGTTATGATTATAGTACAAGGTATTCAATAGGTGGCCATAAGTTCATAACAAGACTATACAATGTGGCATTTAAGTACAAGTTCACTGCACTGCTCGCAGACTGTATTCTCTCGTGCAAAACGATTTGCCAAGCGTTTCGTGCTAGTCACAGATTTCCTCCATTACCTGGCCGTCAGTAAAACTAAGTTCAAGGCCAGCATTTCTCGGTTGCCCTTGCTGCCCAGCACGAACATCTACAAAGCACGCTTAACAAATCACTTCTTGCCATTCGTGACATGGATATTTCGTGGTTTCTCGTGAGATGTTCCTTTAACCAATGGGAAAAGGCTATCCCGTCAAGGAAAAGGCTTTCCATATGCCAGAGCGCTTTGCTTATGAAGATGACATAGAATAATGCAGTAGCCTTGCAGGAATTAGACAAAAGTTTACATGTTACATACTCACAAATGGTCAACGCATAAAAAACCCCGCAAAATGGACATCCGTGCACTTTGAACTGCAGGGAAAGAAATGAATATACCACACTGATAAAAAAGCACGGAATCATACCCCACCCATTCGTTATTACTAAACTGCAGTTCAGAAGGCATTTAAGCCAACTAAACCAAGTCATAATGCTGTTAGATCAGTAGTGGATCAGTAGATCAGTGGCAACTAATGGACCTGATGTTAATCAGGTCCATTAGTTGCCACTGCCTAGAGTTTTGCAGGTATCCTTATAAATGACCTCAGAATGGTTGCATGCAAGGCAATGTGAAACAGCTGCAAAGACACGAGTAGAGAAATTTACGAGACAATTTCTACTGCTGGCATGGCACAGTAGGCATGTGCGGACACAACAAGACCTATCCCCACCTGCTGTTCACATTGTTGGTAAACGTCGTGGCAAGCATAGTGTGTAAAAAATTGAAGTAGATATTAAGACCCCGTTAAGCTTTCACAGTGCAACCTATCCAACCGTTTTAATATTGTTATAATCTTTGTCATTGAGCGATACATCACTTTAACATAAAAGTACAAAGGTTCTGCTATCCTCACATCATTCAAGCACATTACAAGTTGCTGCCTGCAACACAGATATCCCACGTGCTTGACCAGGACCCAACTGCAATGGCAGCAACGGACAGGTTTTCGTGTTGCGCGCTATCAGCCCCAACAAATGTGCCCACATCACATCGTGTAGTTTCTCCTAGCGGACAAAGAAGGCGCATAGATTTATGACCAAAACTAGCTTGTCGCAAAAATCGTTCACGGCATGCTACAGTGGGGCGTGACCTCTCAGTCGAATTGTCTTCTTTTTTTTTTCTAGGCTGTGCGAAGACTGTCCGCTCCAACCGTTTTCGTTTTGATGGCTACTGATGCGCATGTGTCGCCATTTTCATGTCGCTGTTTTAACATGACATAGGTTGAGTGACAGTGCCATTACGGACACTTAGTTTAACAAACGTGCAAAGAAGTGCCGTTGCAAAGCACGGCTGTGTTCAGACTAATGGGACAAAGCCTTTGGCAATGATGCAGTCTTAATGCAGCTACTTATGCTCACTTTCTGCCACACACACACACAAAAAAAAAAACATTCAACTAAATGATGCCTGTGCCAAATTTCAGCTGCATTCCCAATCGTAGAATGGCGCTGCTAATTATAGTCGACATCCTGTGGTGACATTCAGTGAGGTTAACTATTGTATGCTGCCTTGGCATTTCCAAGGTGCTTCGATATGACGGGTGAGGTGAAGCTATACACATACTTTAAGCATGTTTCTTAAGTCACCAAGCAACTGAGAATGGCCCGCCCATTTTCAACAACTTCAGCAGGCAGCGATGATGGGCTTGCTGCTACCTGGGCCAGATAACACCCCCGAATGCGATAGTGCATTGTTGGCCACTCACATAATGTTTCAGCTACACTGTCTCAAGTTATTAAATCGATGAACTAGAGGGAAAAGAAAAGGTTTATTTTTCTTGGAGAAAAATTATGGCAGTGTGGGGAACAGAGAATTGGGTGGGAATTTCCACTAAACAACTCCACTAACTCAATTCCATTAACAAGTATCTCAGTTGTAGACCTAGTGGACATCAGAGAATAGTAAATGTTGGAATTAAAAACTGTAAGTGCTTAAAGTACGTTCACTTAATGGGGAGAGTGAAATTAGCATCGACTGATATAATGCCACTTCCGAAATTCTATAACTGAATGCTACACTGTTTCTCCTGCATAATTTGGAGAGAGGCAATGTAGGAAAATGATAACTGGAATACCGATGCATAACACTGCAAGTTTGGCAATGACGATCTCTGAACTAGTGCCATTTCAGGGGACCCCCGCAAGAGCACACGCCTTGAGCCCCTGAATGGATTCAATTTCAAAACTGCGAAGCATCTGTGCCAGAAGTTAACTGACAAAAACTGCTTGTTAATATAATGGCTTCTTGAAATTTATAGTTTCTTTTCCGATACTCACTGCTGCCATAAATTTTGTAGAGCAAACATGGATAGTTCGTCTACATTTCTGCTTCTGATATATTTTATAACGATTTCAAACAGCGCACTGCTGATTGCAATTAAGCCCGATTGGGATCAAATTTGCAAACAGTGATTAGCTCCCTTCCGAAGCTTGCATAAAGGAGCCAATCACGATCAAGAAATTCGATCCGGATCGGGCCCTATTCCGCCAATCATGAGTGACCGTGTGACACCGGTATTAGGCCCGTTGGAACTGATCAAAGTTAACTTCCTCCCACTCTGCGCTATATCTAATAACTTGAGACAGCAGTCGCTGAAAACCCTCGTACAGGGCCAGCATGACACTGTGCCAAAGCTGCCACATTACCTTGAGGTCATTACCTCCAGGCAACTCGTTAGGCAACGAAACTGGCAACTGCGGTGTCGTACTCTCTGCCCCCGACCTCCTTCACTGGGAGTCGAGGCTGGGCCAGCAGCCTTCCACTGCGGCCCAGAGGTGGTCGCACTGTCATTCCTCGTCGGCGCCGGGAACCTTCCACGAGGACTTGCGGCCGGCCTCGTACATCTCCTTCAGGGACTCCGTGACACGCCCTTCCCTCTCGAGCTGCTGGTACTTGCGGTACAGACGCAGCGCCGTCTTCGCATCCTCGATGGAGTCGTGCATCTTGGATTGGATCTTCAGTCCTGATAAGCGAGGGTTCGGGGAGGAAGCCTTAAACAGACACTAAAGAACGACACTATAACAGACGAGAATGGTAGAGCTTCACATCAGAATTATAATTTCATTCTATTGGCATGAAAATAATGGGTGACTAGCAGACAGAATAAAGCACAAATTACCTTTTTCTTGAACTCTGTACTGCAATCGCAATGCCGGAACAGCAGTGCAGCATCATGAATGTATTTTCTAGCATTTTGGCAGCTTTAGCGCAACTATAACAGTGAGCCTTTTGTTACCTCAGAAATAAGTATATAATCCTTTCTTTAGCAGTATGCAATCCAAATGACATAAAAAGATGATATCAATATTGTGATGTCCTTGGACGCTGGCACGAGGTCTTCCGTAGTGCGTGACCACGCATTTCATTTTTCTCCATTTTGTATAGCTTAGCAAACTTCTTTTCCCGATAAGATCAGTTTCTTTGCTATTGCAGAAGCATAACTTACTAATGATGCAATGACTCAAGATTACTCTTTAGTGTCCTTTTAGGTGCCGCTTCATAACTTTTTGAAGGCCTCGCATATTTTGCATTAGGTAAGCATGCCAGCTGATTGAGTCCCCATGTTCATTCACATAACAGACATCTTTGTACTTCTCCACAAATGTCTGGAGAAGTACACAATGCTCATGAACTGAAACACGGCAATTTAAGGCTAAGTATTGCATGTACTTCCTTTTTCACCATCTTCAGTTCATGTCATATCCACGCGATTTCGACTCGAACACTTACATCAGAGCCAGTGTTACCTTTAGCTGCTAGATTTAGGAACAAGGCGCAGTTATTATGAGAAAGTATGCATACCAGTCGTTATACTACATGTTTTGATGTCGCATTTCAATCCATGGGTACTGTACATATATCTATGTTTTACTAGTGCAAGCTTGGCAATGTGCGCCTTAAGTTGTGATTTATTACCAAGACTATGTAAGTAGGCATTACGTTGGACAAAGCGAGACTAAAGTAAACAGCAGCAAAAGAACACTGACGAGACAAAACAGATGCTGATCCAACACATCTTATCGTGTAACTATCTAAAAATAAAAATCTGATTCAGAAACAGAGAAACCAGTAAATAAGAAGAATGCAGACAAAAGAAACAGTAGCTACTACCTCATTCGCTTGTGCCCACTACTTTTGCGAGTTCTCGTTCAGAATAAGCATGTGCCAACCAGTCAATCAGGCTAGCTACACTTTAAAGAAAATGTGCACATAATTCGGCAAAAACTTTCTCTTCCATTCACACTACTCACCAAGGAAATGCCAGGCCAGGAAACGCAGAGATACCATTCTCTTGTTTGGCAGTTGAAAAAGAAGCACGGTGTCAATCACTTGGTCAGCAGGCACCTGTTTTGAATGTGGAGAAGCAAACGTACACGAAAGATGAATAGGCAGTAACCATATCACAGTGCAACACTGCACGGAAGCACTATTCATTCAGCTACAAACAGAAGTTTCCAGCCAAGTTGCGGGAGCTAGAAGTCATCGTATTTATCTTCGGTAACCAAAATCGAAGCCTGAACCCAATATATTTCAGCACTGAAAAATTTGTCACTCATAAAAAAAACTGGTACATAAAAATAGTAACAAGCAGGCCTGTGCTAATGTTCGAGCCCTTTGAATATTTGAACGAATATTACAGTGAGAGTTGAAGAATGGGCAAGTTGGTGTGGATCCATTAGGAAGTATTAACAGCACACACAAGAAGAGGAAATAGAACAGGACAAACAGCAGCGCTCTTTGCCTCTGTTTGTCCTGTCCCATTTTGTATTCTTGTGTGCACTGTGTACACTTTCTGATGAATACTACAGTATTCAAAACGAATGGATCGACATATTTTACCGCATGTAACCCGCCTCTAAATGTGGTTTCACTGCATCGTAGTGCTGCTACGCCGTGAAACCATCCATGCAGGAGAAATGCGCACGGCCCCAAAGCCACACTTCAATGTTAAAGTGTGCATATCAACTACACCCCAATTAAATCTTTTTTAAAGAGATCATAAGCGTGTTACACGGGCTTACATGGGCTGGGTATGGCATACTTAAAAATCTGGCGTATTTTACCGCCTGTAACTTGCAACTTGCTACTATTGAAACCTTGCTACTATTCAAGTTCAGTTCGAAATTATTCTAAACCAATTACAATTCGCTTTGACTTAACTTTGAACCAAGAAAGTTATAATCACACAAGCCTAGTAAGAACCATTACACCAACCACTATTTGAAATATCCTCCTTCATTAGTCCCTTCACACTCAGTCTAGTACACTGTGCTTACCTTTTATGCTTGAAATGTGTCTTACCCTGACTGAACAGCACGAGCATGTGTACAAAAAGGATATAAGCGCTTCATATGCTTGAATGCAGAACTAATGAAAACCACCGATACAGCACTGGTGCTATAGCAATTGTATAGATACAGTCGAATCCCGCTATAACGAATACCGCTACAACGAAATTTCCGCCTCAACGAATAATTTTCGATTCCCCGTCAGCCGCCCATAGAAAACAATGCGAAAAATGTCTCGTCACAACGAATACTTTTTCTGGTATTTCCGCTTGAACGAAGTTTTCGTCAAGTGCCACCACATAAGGAAAAGGAGCTTGCCTAGGATTGCCGCGAAATTCCGCTAGAAATTCGACCATTTCTCATTGCCAGAGCCGTGCGGCCGCATCGCAAGACCCGTGTCTTCATCGGAGACACGCTTTCTGCCACCTCACACACATCCCGGTAAATTTTTCACCATTGAGATGCTCGGCGACAGATCGTCCATCCGCCATGATGCTGCCGGCGGATTTGATGCGCGTGCGGGCCGCGGAAGAATCGTTGATGAACTCCCGCCATTGTTTTGACGTAGCACTCAAAACAAAACTACTGCTCGTCGTCACAAGCCCCGCGATCGTGAATGACATCCATGGCGTTTTGAAGGCACACACGCCGCCAGCGCGCACCTAGTCCAAGAGTAACTGCATTCTGCCGCAACCGCTGTGAATACAAATGCGGTCGTGTCGACGCGACCACGGGCGACCACGAAAGTACGCGCGCATCCATCGAACGTACGCGCACCGACTCAATGCAATGCTGCGGCCAAAACCACGGTAGACGCGATCAGAGATAGCAACGACGCAGTTCTGACGGCACACGCACGGCCAGCGCGCACAGATTGAAAACGGAAACTACCGTCGCTACCGTTTGCCGGAAGCGCTGCGCAGAAAACGGCGGCAGAGACCGCCGTCGCTATCGTCGCGATTATCGATAGCGAATATGCTGAAGTACGCAGCTAACACACCGGAAGAAAGATTAAAGGCAACAAAGTCGTAAAACGACACGAAGCGTTTCGACTTTCCTTTCTCTCGCTTATGACTGTGGTAGTGCGGAGCTTCGGCACTTCGTTTTCACTTAGCCTCTACCGAACTTTGGCACGCTCCTTCGCGGCGCTACGCGCTCGGCACGCTTCGAGGGTAGCCTGCATATAGTATTTGCTCGTGTATAACCCACGTGTATAACTCGCCTATTGACGCAAAGCCGCCTTCATTGCGTTGCCGTGAAGCCAACTTGCGCAACGAAATTCGCGTATAACCCGCACCCCGAGTTTAGCGCTAAATTTTCTGTATATTTTGTGCGTGTTATACGCGAGAAAATACATTCACACGGTGTGCCGCCAAGTGCGTCCGAGTTAGCGACAGTTAAATGCAAAGGACAATGCATGCGCTTGCCGGGACCAAAGGACGAGTCATGATCATCAGATATTCCTAACTTTTGTGGTATATAGATGAAATTTCGCTGCAACGAAATTCCGCGACAACGAACTTTTTCGCGCGTCCCGTCAATTTCGTTGTAGCGGGATTTGACTGTATAACGAGGTTTGAGTGTACCCTCATGTACGGTATAAAGCCTTGGTTGTAAGTCAGCGCTTGGTCCGTCTCTTTCACTGCCCTGTGTTTCGCGCACTTTCTTGTTTCGCTGACAAATTGCTCTTTCACAATACCAAATCACCACACTTGCCGCACGAACACGCTTAGCAATCGAGAAAACGCACATAAAGAAAATGCAGGTGGCGATGCCACCTTGAATTTCCCGCACCAATCGCAGTGACGTCATGGATTTTGACGCCATCTGGTAGGGGCTATGTAGTTCTTGATCGGTAAGTATGAAGTACATTGTCGTCTGAAGGGGATAGAGACTTAATGTAACAAGTTTCAAGAAATTTCATTGAGCCAATGTGACCAAAATACGAAAAAAACCGTAGTGAAATCCGTGATGTCACCTGTGAAGGTTTCGGCACAAAGTTCAAGGATGGAACTTTGACCTTGATTTCCTCTTCCACTAATAAACTTATGGAGGTGAAATTAACAACAGTAGAGCTTTCAGAGCATAACTTATCTGTCTAAACTGATTCACTGTTTTCACTGTAGTGTCCCTTCAAGAATTAAAGAAGTTTTGGTTGGTGATATCTTCCACTTCACACAAAAACATGCGCACACAAACATGTACACACACGCCTGCACTCACTCCAGAATTGGTGCAGCGTTATCACCCTCTCCGTGTGGGCCTGCAGAGGCAGAGGCAGCCTGGGCTGCCTCGAGTGCCGCTTGCAGCAGGGAGACACGGTGAGCCAGGCCCTGGAGATCTCGCTGATGGTCCTGGGCTTCGCGTGAGGCCACTTCCAGCGATGCCTGCAGCTGGTCCACTTGGCCACGCAGCACTGTCTGCTCTTCATGCGCTTTCTGCCAGTGTGAAACATGTCAATATTTATGAGCACACTCTCCTCATTAATGGATAAGGCGAGCTATGACAGCAAAATCCAACCATCGGCCATTATCCTGAATGAGAACTTTTGATCAGAACAAGTGTACTTTAAAGAAGGGTACTCTACAGAACTTGGATCGCTGGTTTATGATGCATACCATCTGTAGATGTGGCTAGAGTGGGGTGTGCTTCACAGGTGGTATTTTTGTAGGGCTAAAGAGTACAGTAATGCCTCGTCAAACGACAGCTGCTAGGTAGAAAAATGGCAGTACACATTAACCAGCAATACGCCTTAACTGGTCACTACGGTATACTACAGTAACACTGCTTTTATAGAAAACCAGTGCTGCATTCATCATGGGAACGAAAAATTTAATTCCCCAGTTTAGCATTACAAAGCAACACAGGTTACTTTTTATATAGCAAAAGATACAAAGAGGCAATATGAGCTGATACAGACAATTAAGATTTATTTAACATGTATCCAATTCAAGGCACTTAGAGCAGCTTTGCATTCCATTTGCAATAGCCATGAAATGAACCATAGCCAATAACCAAACTTGCAACCTTGTGCTAAACAGCCAAACGCCACTGAGCTACTATGGCAAGAGATGGCAACGTGGGCAGCCAGTGGCTCAAAGGTTTGGCATGTATGGGAATTAAGCAAAGCAATTTCAGACAGAACCGAACAAGAGTGCATGAGCATACCTTGAGCAGCTCCACATAGTGCTGCTCCCTCGAAAGTTGTGCTTCCACTGCTGGCGTGGATGAAGATGACGAGGCTTGTGGAGGTGGGGACGCATGGCCAAAGAGCAGCGCACGCAGGTGGTCATTGTGCGATCGGCACTCCTCCAGTTTCTCCGTCTGTGAGCACAGTGACTCGAGCAAAAGCGCCTTTTCATCGCAGCAGCGCTCGTTCTCCAGCTGAAGGTCAGTCAACTGGTCCTGCAGGTCCGTCAGCTCTTGCAGTGTCGCCTGGAGCTCCTCATTGGTGCTGCGTTTCAAACAAGATGCTTGTACTAGCTGTACATCCCCGTAATGTACCCCCATTTCCTAGCTCTTCCTTCTAGTCTACTGATGGATTCATTCATCTGAACATCGCCTATGAAAAAGCATGGCGTAGCATTAGGAATGCTTGGCTTCAATTCTTATACCAGCTAGTAAATGAACGTTACAATATTAACATTTCTGATATAGTTACTTTGTCTTCAGGGTACTCATGACAGCCAGTGCAAACAAGACATGAAACACAAGACAGTACACGACACAGACGCTGAGCCTGTGTCGTGTACTTTCTTGTTTGCGCTGGCTGTCATGAGTATGTTAAGCAGGATGGAATACTGGGCGAGTTGGTGCAGATTCATCGTGGCTAACAGCACGAAAAACACAGATGAAGACGAGAAGTGGACACAGCACAGCGCTGCCGTGTCCACTTTTTGTCTTCGTCTCCGTTTTTCACGCTGTTAGCCACGATGAGTATGTTCCAACTAGCCATATTTCCTACATTCTTCCACTTCTGGGTACGCCACGAGACAGAGGCATCAGTTAACAATTTCACGAATCTAAATAAAAAAACAATTGTTTTAAATCTTCCTTTTTCCAAAGAACTGTAAGTGAATGGAATAACTTGACTAATACCAAAGTTACTCAGCCTTTGCTTTCTTCATTTGCTGCTGTCTGTTAATTATGTCGCAAGCTCAAATATAACCCCCTTCATTAATTTTCTTGTTTGCCGATTTTTATCTAAACATTATTTGTATAAGCATTGTGCATGTTCTGTCAGTATTCTTTAGGATCAATGTATTGCATTTTGCTTTGTTCTGTTGCCGACATTTGTATCATGCTATATTGTTACTTTCACCCTGCTAAAATCCATTTGGGGGATTGCAGTATCTGTAAATAAATAAATAACTAAATAAATAAAAGAGTAACTTTGACATGAGGGGTATTCATAACGACCGTTAGTTCAATCCCAAGTCGCACTTTACATCACGCCATGTCCAAACCATGATCCAACCCCCCTCAACACTTCTGGACACAAGCATGCTACTCAGAGCAAAAGCAGTGGGCACCTGTAGTGTGTCTCCTCCATCTGCATGATGCGGTCCTGGAGGCAGGCAACAGACATCTCGCTCAAGCTGCTGGTGCTGGCCTTGTCCCACTCCAGCCGACTGCCACTGGGGCAAGCGTCGTCCGACAGGGCACCGTCCACAGATTTGGCCTGCACAACGTGTTGGACTGGTTGTATCATAACTTTGCGTAACCACACAGTTTCCTACAAAGACTGCAAGAGGGCACTAGGGTCTAAAAGAGCTGCAAGCACTTACAGCCATTCAGTCAGCAAGAGTGGTGAATGATTAGTGGAGCCAGCGCCTCCTCTATTTTTCTGTGCCTGGGCGAAGGAGCAGAGCGCAATGGGAACCGACCGTCGGCGCTAGTGCGGCTTTTAGCCGCCGGGCGCCGCCGCCGTAGTAGACCCGCCGACGCGTCGTCTCTCGCGGAAACAAATGCCGCGGCTGCATTCGAAGCTGCTATATGGTTCAATTTGGGGCTGTATTCGCGTTGTTTAAAGTATAATTAAAACTTGCAAACTGGAATCGTGAAGCACTTGGCGTTCTGGGCAACCAGCCCATTTCGAAGGCATGTGTCTTTCGCAGCTATTTGATCGAGACGCTCGCGCGTCGTCTGCTAGCCCGATTCCAGAGAACGCATGCCAGTGATGCACAGAAAACTGTTTTGTCACCGTTACGTTCGCTGACTGAGAGTCGGTTTTTGACTGTCTGAAAGTCGATTTTCGAAAGCAGCATTTGCCAAGATCTAATATTGAAATCTTGGGTGCTTAAAGTTCCCCGATACGTGCTACCTTCTACTGGTGTAGTACACTGCGCGCAAGCCTGGAGTTCATGCGCTAAATAGCATGAAATGTAACCAGACTGCTTCCAGGGATATACGTGATCGCCCGTTCCCTTCGTAAACTAGAGTAGCCCTTCCAGAGTGCCCTTCGTAAAGCTTTTGAGAATTACATTTGTTGCCACCGGGAGAAAGCAACAGCTGGTGCCAGAAAAAAAGGAACTACGCCAAGTGATTCCACCATTTCTGAGCTTAAAACAGTTAAATCGTGGTGGTACGAAAAACAAACAAAAAGAGCTACATATGCCGCGCTCTTCCTGCAACACTGACCGATGTGTGTGAACAGACGTTGTCGTTCAAGTATAAAATCGTAGTGCCGACTCTCAACTTGAGCCAATGTCTTTGTATTTGTAGACGGATTGTGTAGCCTCAGTATCTGGCTCCTCAGGTATCTCGGAGGGAGGCAGGGAATGTTCAATACATTGACTGAAAGAAAAAGAAGAAGATGGCTTTCGCCTTTCAGTCGTCTTAGATGAATGTATAAGGGACCCTGTGAGATTTTTTTCTTTAACAATAAAGGGAAATAAAAAAAGACAATCGTGATTTCTTTCAGTTCCATTTGCAGAGAGGAACAAACCAGTATGACATACTAAAGCATTGGGGCGGTTGCAATAGCCTGAAATAGAAAATAAAACGCGAATACTATCAAACTTGAGTGAAAGTATAGAACCGGCAGCACGGACTGACAGACTGCCTGCGGAATACGTACAGCGGGGCCGGAAAGACACGCGAACATGCGGCATCTGCGTTCCTTGCTGTTTCGCATTTATTTTCAAGTGCTTATAGCCTGGATGATTGATGAAAAAGTCGACGTCATCCATTATACAATAAAAGACCATCTAGCGTCTTTTTATTGCCACCACGGTTAGAGCGTGATGAAAACAGCGCGCCGCTATGTTCATGTTTCTTTCCATCCCCCTGTACCTGTGAAAGCTTGCGTAGAAGCACAAATGCAATTAAACTCGGATGCAAACACGAATTCGTGAGCTTCATGATACGCGCGGCCGTTCAGCGCCAGCTTCCCGTAGTCTACTTGCACAGCGCCACCACGCGGCAGCGGCGAGCGGATGCGGAGCGCGCGCTCGACGGCCCGAGGAGGGCGTTCGCCCAGGCACTGAAAAATAGAGGAGGCGCTGGTGGAGCATAGAGATTTGCCTAAATTTTGTCTCTTCTAACAGCTTCACGAGTTTGCTAGTTGATCATTTGTGTGTTCTAAATGCAGAAATTCGCTATGACTATGCATGTGCACAGGGATTTATTGCCTACATACATCTATAAAAACCTGACTGTTTTGAAATTTAGAAAGATAAAGTATAATACATAACCCATAAAAAAGTCTGATCTCACTTACCTAGAGAATAGACAAATGCACATAGTCAAGCTTCGATGCAAGAAACAAAATATCACGAAGGAAATATGAAATCGTTGCCAACTATATAAGCATGTAACAAATTGCTATGTGCTTATAATGAAGATCAAATATAAAAAAATATGTGGGAAGTTTGCACTAAGTCGTGCAAGGCTTGGGATAGAGAAGCACGGGCCCTTCACCGCTCACTGGGCAACCAATTTCTCTATATTTCTCTAAAAAGCTGGGCAGCCTCCTTTGTTTCCCTTTCTCTTTCTTTATCCCTCTCTTTTCTTATCCTTCTTTATTTTTTCTTTCTCTCTCTCCTTTTCTTTCTATTTCTCTTTCTTCCCTATCTTTATCTCACTCTCTCTCTATTTTTCGCTTGCTTCCTCTTTCTATCTCTTTTCTCTCTATTTCTTTCTTCCTCTTTCTTTGATTCTTTCTCTTTCTGCATTTCTTTCTTTCTATTTCTCTGTTTCTCATTCTTTATATGCTATGCTTTACTCTCTCCCCTCCTCCTTACCCTCACTTCCCTTTTCTACCCCCTTACTACAGTCGAAACCCGCGATAACGAAATCCCGAGGGAACGAAATTCTCACCGCAACGAAATATTTTCGGAGCACCAGCGAACGCCCATAGGAGTCAATGCATTTCGTAACTCGCGACTACGAAAGATATTCATACTGCAGTCCCTCATTAACGAAATTTTTTAAAACACGAGCGCGCAAATAATCTACTCTCGCAACATTAACTACATTCGAAAACTGCTGAAATTCATTCATGCTACACTTAAATTGTGCGACTATCGCTACAGCGCACTTGAGGAGCAGCCGTCATCATTTTTACAAAAAAAGCATAAAGCTGGCGACAATGATGATGATGATGGCTTGCCGATACACCTGCTCGTTTTCGCGGACTGCGTAGCCAAATCCACATTCCTCATGGAGTTTCGTTCATTGGCTTAGCTCTGTGCTTGGCTTTGTCGGCTTTGTGCGCACATGGTCGCGTGTGTGGAGCTATTTGTGGAGCGTTTGCTTGGTCGCTTGGTGCAACGTGAACTGTGCGTTGCGATTGCTTCGTCCGATTTCACTGCCTCCGAAAATGCCGCCTCCAACGAAAAAGCGAAAGTTCATCACGCTGGAAGATAAGGCTGCAATCATCAGTGAGGTGGAAAAGGGCAGGAAAAAAATTGATATCGCCGAAGAATTCGGCGTTGCGTGCAGCTCGCTGTCCTCGATTCTGCGCTGATCCACGCTGATCCAGCGGAGCCGGAAGAAGGTTCGCCTGCAGGCGTACTTGATGACGTTACTAGTGACAGCGCAGTGCCGCCGTCACTGACCAGTGCATGAGGCAAACTTTGTGCCACGGCAAACGAGATTCCTGATGGAGAGGCATGAAATTGCTGCATGGTAAGGCCCGCCAAAGCAAACTTACTGACTTTTGGAAATAAAATGTGTTTTTTGTAAATTCCATGTCTTTTCTGCCGCATTCTCACGCCAACGAAATTCCCGCAAGAGCGAAGTTTTGTGCTTTCCCCGTCGATTTCGTTATTGCGGGTTTCAACTGTATTCGATACTATACAAGGCTATGCTATATTCTGTCAGCGTGCCTGGATAGCCGAGTGGTTAAGACGCTTGCCTTTGGATCGTGGGTACGCAGGTTCGAATCCCGCCACCTCATGGGGAATTTTTGTTCGCCAATATTTTCTCTTTCTTTATATCTTTCTTTCTTTCTGTTTCTCGAATAGGCAGCGCAAAGGCAACGAACACGGACACAAAAAAAGACGCAAACACAAGCGCTGTACTGCAACTGGTGATTTATTGTCGAAAGACCCGGCTTATGTATGTGAACCCGCGCATGCGCCCTCACAGCAGTGGATACGATGATGACCGAAAAACCCGAGGAAACCGCACAACAAACCGCACAAAATAAAGGCACAAAAAAAAAAAAAAATCAACAGAAAAAAATCAACAGAAAAAAACAACAAAAAACAAAAAAACACGTGGTTCTGATTAAAAAAAAAATGATGGCTTTTTTTTGTTGTTGTTGTGCCTTTATTTGTGCGGTTTCCTCGGGTTTTTCGGTCATCATCGTATCCACTGCTGTGAGGGCGCATGCGCGGGTTCACATACATAAGCCGGGTCTTTCGACAATAAATCACCAGTTGCAGTACAGCGCTTGTGTTTGCGTCTTTTTTTGTGTCCGTGTTCGTTGCCTTTGCGCTGCCTATTCGAGAATCATGGCTCACCAACTAGCCCATCAGTACATTTTAAGCAAGTTTTCTTTCTGTCTCTGTTTCTTTCTTTGCCCTCCTCCTAACCATCACATCTCTCCTTCGTTTTGTGCTTCCCCCTTGCTATACGCCAGACAAATCTGCGCACATGTTCAGGGAGCGAAGCAGAAGATGTAGAAGAGGACGAAGAGAGCGCGTGCGTTTCAAGATGATGATGATCATTTTGGGTCACGACACATTACGCCAAGCTAGAAGAACTTCACTGTCAAAAAATGCACTTCCTTATTGTATATTACTTACTACCCCTGAATGAGAATCAGCTGAACTCATCATTTTCACGGTAGCTGAACAATTGCTGCACTAAAGATTACTCTAAAATTTAAGAAAGAAGGGTAATGGACCGAGGGGTCCATTTCTTTGTTGGACACAACCTAATGAAGCCAAAGAAAGCATAGGGGAGATTATTTGTAGCTTTAAATTGTAGCGTAGTAATTATGATATAAATTGAAAGGAATTGAAGTGGAGAGAAAAGACAACTCGCTGCCAGTGGGTATCAATCCCAAAGGCTTCTCTCCTCTAGTAGTTTTTGTTGAAAAATTTATGATTATAATCACAGGTTCAATAAGCGAAAATGAACTTTAACCTCTGCCTGTGCGCTTCATACTGATTGTCTTTCTGGTGTTTTTTGTTAGCACAGCAGGCTTAAGTCAAAAGTCAATCTTTAGGAAAAACTCCATGTGGCTTTCATACAATGCGGATTTTCTAAAATATGGCAATGCACCTGCAGAAAAGCTGATTCATGCATGTCTAGTGCTATCGTTAACCCCTTTCAAACATCCATCATCATAATTAAGGGGGCAACACAGTACAAATGCAGCAATTTTCGCTCCGATGCACTTGTGTTCTAGTAATTTTTTAACCAGTCAAGGATATTCCAGCACAATTCCATCCACATCTTTACAGTAATACAGTAAAAGCTCATTAATTCGAATTTCAGGGCACTGGAAAAACCCTCCGAATTAACCGAATGCCGAATTATCGAAATTATCAAGAAAAGAATAAATAAATGTCTATTACATCATTTCACTTTCATTTTTTTTTAGAAATACGCAAATTCATTAATTATTTTGCATAAGAGCAGTGCAAAAGCCGCATTTTTCGTCCTTTGCGAATTCGTTCCCAATGTGAACGTGGCTCAAGAACCTCAATCTTAATCGAAACGTGCTCTGAAACCATTCCTTATTACGTATAACAACGCGATTGTTGATGACGACCACGCCTTTCTGAAAGCCAGTGGCCGTTTCGGCTGTTCACGGGCGCCGCTTTTGCTCCTTTGCATCGCATATTTACAGCGCTTCGCGCTCGGCGCGTTCCAAGGTTCGTCCAAATTAACCGGGTTGCGGCCAAATATGACCGAATTAACGAGAGTTTGATGCTGTCAAACAACACGCATGCTTGCCGGGACCAGAGAACACGTCCTAATTATACGATTTTCTGAATTAACGATTGTCAAATTAACGAGCTTTTACTGTATACTAAAATTTGTGTAGTATTTCAATGGGCTGGTAATGCCATGAATAAAAAATAATATTTATGCATGAGTTCACGCCTTAAAGGGGTCGTTAAAAGGAAATGAAGCTGCCCGGTTTTCCCTGCTTCAACAAGGATTAGACATGTCGATTCCGAAATATTTCGGCGCAATATTTAGTCCATAATTAATGACGCCCGTTTGAAATAGCAGTTTTCTTGGGCTCCTAAACAACCATGCAACACTACGAGCTGCCATAGGTAACATGTGACGTCATGATAAGGGAAGTTATAAACACTGTGTTAGCTTTCTTTTGCTCTAAAATAATAGATTTATATGAACCTAGTTAAGAAACAAATAACACAGCAACTTTTGCGCTCTGAGTTGTATACTGTGCAAGTACAGCACTTAATTGATCTGCTTGCTTCCGCTTTCAAGTACATCCGGGCTCCGTTATGTGTGTATTTTTGCCTTCGCTCGCATGGTGCAGCATCCCAGTTTTTTCTTTCTGGTTGCGTCAGGTTGTGTTTTACAGCGTGTTTTGAGTGGCTTAGTCCTCGCTATGCCAACTGTGTGCGTACGTCGTCAGAATCACAATCGAAACCGTATGATGCTACAAACCTCAGCTAACTATGGCTCAGCAAACATCGCTGCGTCGCCATGTTTTGTCGACAACAGAGACTTTTCATTGGCTGACTTAAAGTGACGTCAGCTGTACAGTTGAGGGGAATGTGAGCTGGGAAATCGTAATTATGCTTTCATAGTTAGTAAATGAACTCGGACGATTGTGGGGGTGCTGTCGGCCCCTGTGGAGTTGTCTGCGCCTAGTGGCGCACGCGCGCCTCGTGGATAGGCCGTCGGCGGCAGTGGCGCTGGGCACGCGAGCGTTGGGGTTTGCGCGTGAGCGACGACCGCGCCACCAGAGAGAAGCGAGCGAGCCCGCCGCGGCCGCCGGGGGGAAAAGGAAGTCTCTTGGGATTTGACGGGTGGCGTGGACGGGCGGCTTCCCGCGGTGGGTCCCGCTGGGGGACGATACCGCGGCTCGTTTCCCTCGGGGCCCCTCGTAGTGGTGAGTCGTGCGTCCTCGCGACGCCGCATTCGCGGTTATTGCTTGTCGTATGTTATGGTGTATTTCATGTGTTACGTTGTTGAGTGTGTGTTATGTTATCCAAGTATTCATTGTCCGCGTGTAATTGTTTTAGCGAGTGACTAGATTGTAAGAAGATTCGGCAGGCGAGCTCGCCGAATGTAAAAGCAGTGTGTAATAAACTTGAATGTGTTCGTTGAACCGACCGCGTCTGCTGTCTTCCGTGTGCTCTGAGAGCCGGCGATAATAAGAACACACGATCACGAAGTTAGATCCCACACTGGCTGCCCAACGTGGGGGCTCTTGGGGCATCGGACGACAGTTTTCACGGTTCGGGGCATCCTTTGCGTGAGCCGGGTTAGAGTAGGCCTAGGGGGGGACTGTCATCGCTACCGTTGGCGGCGTGCTTTCTTGAGAGCGATGAGATCGGGTGTTGTGGCATGTTTGAACTTGTCGGCCCGCTGGTGTTTTTCTTTTCTTTTTTTTTTTTTTGCTGTTTGCAAGTGGGGAGATTGGTTGTTGTGGCATGTTTGAACACGTCGGCACACTAAGAGTTCTTTTTCTTTTTTTTCTGTACGGAAGTTCATTTTATTTTTAAAAAAAACGTCGTTGAGTTTTCGGTACAAGCCATGTGGTCCGCATCATGGGAGAGCGAGGCATAGAGTACGTGGATTGTAGGAAAGCCCGAAGCGAGAGGTACGGAAGCCTCGTAGGTGGTCCGGGTTTCTGTAAATAGTTTCTTCTGTCTCTTTGACTCTGGGAGTCGCGGCTTGTGTAGCCGGGTGGCCAGGGGCCACGGGTGTCGTTGCTTCTGGTATTGCGGCTCGATGCCGGGGCGTCGTGACATCGTCCGGGACGATGGGCGCCGATCGCTCGGTAAGCTGCTGTGTGCAGCGAGCGCGTAGGGCCACCTCACGGAGCTGATGTCTCCTCGCGGCTGCCTCCTCTGCGCCTGTGCGGGGTGCTCGTTTGGATGCCGGTTGTTGTCGGGCGACTCGTTAGGCCTAAGGCTCTGCGGAGCCACCTGTCGCGCGGGGGACACAACCCGTTGGATCATGGCGATGAGGTGTTGCACTCTGCTTCCCTCGTTTAATTTAGCTTGCGTTTGCACAAATTAAGAAAAGCACCATTGGTTCACTTAAATTTGTCGTCTGCCACCGCCGATATCATTGCTAGCCGTTGCTACGTGGGCGCTGCGCCCGTGGCTCCCTTCCCTTTGTCCTGCGGCATCGTTCTGTCGAGTGTTTTGAATGTACGCAGCGGGATTGACGTAACCCGCGGCTGGCTGTCCCCTGCACGTCGTCTTCGCCGCTGGCCAGGAATGCGGTCGAGACATCTTGGGCAATGGACATGCCTGTGACCTGCGCAGCTGCCTTCAAGCTGGAGCCCTCTTGAGTGTTGCCCACAACCGGAGGATGTGTCGGTGCGAGCGACGCTCTCTCGCGCCGACGGTCACGTTGCCTTTGCGGTTCCGGGACTGAGGCCAAGCCGTCGAGCCAGTGCAGCGGTGTCGACCAGCGGCTGTGTCGCGGTGCACGGACATTCTTTGGGGACATTTAGGCCACATGTGTTGTTTTTCGTAGAGCTTGTGTAGCTGTTTGTTTTCAAGTTTTTTTTTTCGGGATATGTGTTGAATTAAAGTTGGGGGGATGTGGGGGTGCTGTCGGCCCCTGTGGAGTTGTCTGCGCCTAGTGGCGCACGCGCGCCTCGCGGATAGGCCGTCGGCGGCAGTGGCGCTGGGCTCGCGAGCGTTGCGGTTTGCGCGGTGAGCGACGGCCGCGCCACCGGAGAGAAGCGAGCGAGCCCGCCGCGGCCGCCGGGCGGGAAAAAGGAAGTCTCTTGGGATTTGACGGGTGGCGTGGACGGGCGGCTTCCCGCGGTAGGTCCCGCTGGGGGACGGTACTGCGGCTCGTTTCCCTCGGGGCCCCTCGTAGTGGTGAGTCGTGCGTCCTCGCGACGCCGCATTCGCAGTTATTGCTTGTCGTATGTTATGGTGTATTTCATGTGTTACGTTGTTGAGTGTGTGTTATGTTATCCAAGTATTCATTGTCCGCATGTAATTGTTTTAGCGAGTGACTAGATTGTAAGAAGATTCGGCCGGCGAGCTCGCCGAATGTAAAAGCAGTGTGTAATAAACTTGAATGTGTTCGTTGAACCGACCGCGTCTGCTGTCTTCCGTGTGCTCTGAGAGCCGGCGATAATAAGAACACACGATCACGGATCCCACACGATGAAACAAGTCGAGGTATAGCATTGAATGGACGGCCAGGATTCTGAATACAGACGTAGTTGAAATTTTCGGAAAACGTTTCACGACCCCTTTAAAACTATTTTCAACCACAGTTTTTTGGTGCATGTCCCTGTGTTGTAAGGTGTTGTAAGATCCCTGTCATTTCTGTATGCCAATTTACATCTGTCTGACGAATACAGCTCCAAATTTCGGCACATGCAAGTTTTGCAAAGCGACACTGCGTCCTGAAATCGAAGGTCAACCGAACTGCGTGCCACTTGATGCTTTCCAGGCCCCCACATACAGCGGCTTCTTCTACAGAGCTAGACACGTTTGTTCAGCAAGCTCTGCAATTTCACACAGCCACATCTCTGGTCATCATCAATGCAGACTAAAAAGGATTCTGAGAACGCTTGAAATATTGAAAGGTTTGGTACTGCTTGTGGTGCATACACGGCATGCTATTCGGAAAAAAGCTTCGAAGAGTGCCTGTCCATGGTGAGAATGAATAGAAGGTTGTGCAAAAATGGTCAAAAATAGAATCTGAAGCAATTTTCACACAACAGCACAGGATACAAGAAAGCTTCATGTACGCTCCAGGGAAATAATGCAATAAGGATAAAATGACACATCTCTCAAATTTTCATACCATTTTTCTCGACGCATTTTCTCACGAATGCTCATGATGGAAAGAACTCTGGTTTTTGATATCAGAGCTTGAGCACGAATCTTGAGCATGAAACAAGGCATATTCGTCCGTAGGGTAATTTGGGAGGTAAAGTTTCATAAGACATGCTACCATGGAATATCCTCAAGTCTTCTCTTCCTTTTTTTTTTTTAAATTGGAATGTTGAATGCAAGTGCAAGTTGTAATGGTGCCAATTAGTATACATGACTTTTTTTCAATGAAAGCTACTCAAATAAATATAGCATGGGTCACAGTAGCATACCTAGTTTGGACTGTGCTAATCTAATGTAAAAGTTTAATGTTGAACAGTAGTTCTTGAGTATAAACATTGTCAACTGGAACTTTTGAAGAGCCATAACTCTCAGACAAACTATCTTACAACAATGAAAATGGGCACTAATACTATAGACATGCTTTCAACTTTTGATTAAAATTAAGCCACCAGTTCATACGTTCTTTTTTATAAGTCCACCTTAAAGGGACACTAAAGAGCAAAACGATTTTTCTCGCATTAGTAAAGTAGTCTTCCACGATACCAAAAAACAGCACGCTTGCTGCGAGAAGACGCTTAATAAGCAAGAAAACGCGCAAAAAGAAAATACAGGTGGCGACGCCACCTTGGAATTCCCGCACCATTTGTCGTGACGTCACATATTTTTGACGGCGCCTGCTTGTGCCTACGTAGTTCCTAATCGGTTAAACCGAAGTACATTGTCCTCTGAGGGGGCCAGAGACTTGACATAACGAGTTTGTGGAAATTTCGTCGAGCCAGTGGTGCCAAAGTACGTTAAATGCTCTTTGAAACCTTTTACGTCACGAATTACAAAGTTCGGCGCGAAATTTAAAAATGAAACTTTGAACTTGGTTTTCTCCTCTAAGGATAAACCTATGGTGGTGAAATAAACTACACAAGAGTTCTCCGAGCACACTTTATCAATCTAAACCAATTCATTGTTTCTCTCTAGTGTCCCTTTAACAATCCCACAAAAAAAAACATAATGCACCATCATTTCAGTAACAACAAATTTCTGGCTATCAAACTTTGGGCAATTGTGAATTCCAGGAAAGCCGGCTTCGCACTATTCTAGGTGAAGTGATCATCTCAGATAATCTGTGGAAGACAGATAACAATACAGTAGACTCTTGATAATGCAAACTGGGGGGACCTCAGGATTTTGTTTGAATTATCAGATGCAAGAATTATCAGAAGTTCTCATAAATTTGACTCAGGGCAACATACCAACTAGTGTTGTGATGTTTATTGTTTCTAAGTGTCGCAGCAACATCACAGACAGCTCTGCATGATTGCCAGCAACCATACTGATACTCATTATTATACAATGCATGCCCGCGTGTGCAATTAAGAGACGAAATGTGTTGCATCCAGTGACAGTTGGTAGCCCCATCCCGTTCTTAGGACGCTTTCCCGCACGACAGCAGTGTACTGCTGCGAAATTGACTTTAAGAAGCACTCGGCACACGGTAGATTAAAGCAAGACCCACGGTGACAGAATAGGACAGGTGGCCAAATGCGCCGCTTCGCCAATGCAGCGCGCGTCATGAAATTGCTCGAGTTGCCACCACTTCTCCGCAAGGTGGCAGCAGGGGTTCTCTTGGCCGATTTCTCCGCTCCGGTGCGTTTGAAAGTACGTTGCCGGCGTGCGCCGAGAGTATTCAAACTGCAATTTTAGAAAGACCTTTTCAGAAAGACCTTCACACGCATACCCAGCGATCAGCACTCTGTGTCAGTCTTATCGAGATTACCTGCGTCGATTAGAAAATTTTAAGTTACATGAAGCCTGGTATACTTACTTTTCTGGGCGAAGCTGGCAGACAGCCACTACAAGCTATTAAAAACACAACGTTTTAAAGCCACAAAAATAGCTATAGTAACCGTCCTTTACAGCACAGCGAAAGCTTACGATGCGTGTCTTTCGGCCCAGAAACCCGTCGTAAACCTAGCGGCGACTGCGAGCAACTCGAGCAGTTGGGCGACGCGCTCGCGGCGCTCGCTTTGCCACCTCTCATATTCTACCACCGTGGCCAGACTACTTAGTTTTTTTATTTTTTTCCTTTCTCAGTCACCACGTGATTGTTGGTGCGTGCCGTTTGGCTAGTCTGGCCATTTTGTAGGCAGGCAATTGGTTTAATTTGCAACTATCAGTGACAAAAGCGCGAATGTTCAGAAGGAAAAAAAGCAGCAGATATTTCTAGGCGTGACAAGCAAAAAGTTTAAATAAACTGAATTTGTGCAGTGTACCCCACTGCACAAATTCAGTTTATTTAAACTTTTTGCTTGTCCACGCCTAGAAATATCTGCTGCTTTTTCTCCTTCTGAGTTATGAGTTCGAATTAAGTGCTTTGTGAAAACATGGTGGGGTGGACCAACCAAAAATTTCAGATTTGTTTGAATTAGCTGAAAGTGTGAGAGTATATTGCACAACGAAGAACATCGTACTCATTCTTTGAACATGTAGGCATATTTAAAGGCCCTCCTGCATGAGAAGGAGCCAGCGTACAACTCACCTGTTCTCGAGCTCCATCGAGGCTGCCCGCTGAGGCTGACCTTTGCAGGGGATCCTGTTTTCCAGAGGCCTCGGCAGGTTCCACACCCAGCTGGACCAGCTTCTCACGTAGACTGCAGTTCTCCAGCTGGAGGGCCTCCAGCTGGCGGCTGCCCCCAGAGCTCTCCTGCTGCCCACACGTTATATTACTGCTACGCAAACACAGGCTTCGACAGACGGGCTCGTTTCTTTGTTTGACTCAACAACCTTGATGAAAACCAGCAGACAATGAAGCCAAGGAAGGTATAGGATACGTTAATTGTACTCTTTTAACCCTTTGCGGTCCAAAACTTTTGCCCACTTTACGGCTCTACCAGTCCGAAACTATTTTGCCAGTTTCTGGCGCCGCGAAGAAAAGCACTAACTGTGGAAAAAAAACTCACAGGACATTTATTTTTGCTCCTGCATTCCGCAGGCTACTCCTTTAGTGATCTTTGGGCAGCGTATGATACCGCTCAAAGCATTCTCCTGGGTGCAGGCCAGGGTTGTTACTGTTCCCCTGTGTGTCAACAGAGGTGTTGTCTCCACCGCCGTCGTCGTCGTCTTCGTCACTCACTTCTGTTGAATCACTGTCATCACTGTCTGGTGGAGGCACGTAATTCTCTTCCTCACTAAAGTCATCCTCGCTTTCGCTAAAAGCACCACCATAAAACGCACGCAGTGAAAACGTGGCCATGCTACTCAGCGAATTGCGCGTGAGTGGGTACGCTCTGGGCTCTGTGCTGAACATAGTGCTGCACCCTAGTGTAAAAAAAAGTAAACCTCAACAATTAAAGCTCACTTATTCCTCAAGAGATGGCACTTCATGTGTACAAAAAATGCGCGCGACTCGCAGTGAGAAAACAGAGAAATTTAAACCACGAACACCCTTGTCGGGCAGTGCCGGACAGCGGACCGCTACGGCCATGTTGCGTTGTCGGGCAGCGCCCGACAACGGACCGCAAAGGGTTAACTGTATTGTAGCAATTATGATATAAATGTGAAGAACTTAAAGTGGATGAAAAGACAATTTGCCACCGGCAGGAACCAAACTTGCAACATTTGGATAACGCATCCGATCGGGTGCGCTTACCGATGCAGAAGCAAGAAAAATTTAAGACCTGATACACCGTCAATACGACTGCATGCGGGCGACTAGATAATGTCACAAAATAGCGTGCACTGAAAGAGGCACATAACCTGGCAGCACTTTCCAGCACGAAGCCGTAGCCACAGAGTGAGAAAACAAAAGAACATTAAAAAAATGTGAACGAAGTGGCGAGCATGCCCGCACGTGCTCTCTTTGGCGGCGTTCTTTAGCTGATGACAGAAGCATTCGCTTCAGTGGGCATGTTAATTTTTTGGGGAGGTCACTTTCTGCATGCTGAAGCAAGGATTCCACAGCCTCGGAGCAAGAAATACACGTGGCTGAACACACTGCACATCTATGCTTCGTGTCTGCGGCCAAACAGGACCAATAGGTGACCGGAGCCCTTGACAACCGAAATGGCTGCAATTTCCTTGTTGGCCACCGTATATCGCTAGCATGGTATGGGTGAAATGGCTGGTGATGCATCATCACCCACATAAGCCACGCACATCATGGCCATGCACATCAGGTACATCAGCCATGGTGTGGCTGATGTACCGCTAGCTAGTGTGGCTGAGCAGGATGTAGGAGTGTGACATTATCTGGTCACAGAAAATAGTGGGATTTCAATTCCTAAATATTTCTTGCTTTATGGTCAACATTGTAGGGGTGTGCGAATATTCAACAATTTCGAATAACAAATGAAATAGCATTCTATTCAATCCAGTACTCAAATCGAATACAGCATCTTAGAAATACCGAGTATTTTTCGAATAATAAGCACCAATGAAAAAACCACAAAGAAACAAGACGTTGGAACAGAGAGGGGCAACGTTTCTTGTTTTAATCATTGAATTATACAAAGATGCATGCAGACCAAGGTTTTATGGGAGTATCGACGCTATGTTGATTAGAGGATGAAGGCGTCTTTAAAAAAGCTTAACTCTTTGAGAGTTTTCACCTTACATGTACGGCATCACCTAACAGGCACCACAGGCTTTTCCCCGTACATGTGCGGCATTGCCTGTATGCTTAAAACACGCGCATTTTTCGATCATTTCTCTTGCTTACATGTGCTGCCACGCTTCGGGGATATGTCTCTCCGTTGCTTTTTTTTTTTTTCAAAACGGCACAGAGCCTTTCACTTGCGCATTGGAACGCGCATGCGGTGCAGCTGGTTTTGGTTTTGTCCTTCAGGTGGTTATCGCTTCTCGCGCCTGCAAAGCTGATGGCTGTCTGGTTTCTAATCTCTCGAAGGGTGACCGCTTGTGACTCTCTCGTTTACTGCTCCCTGGGGCACGATTACATGTGTTTCCGTGCGGCGCTAAATTACCCAAACGATGCTGCCATGGTTGCATTTCCTGTTATGGGGACGAAGAAAAACTAACTCCGTCTCGTTGGCGATAAGACGAAGGATTACTATAGCTTTTTCACTCGTTTTGCTTTCTGGATGGGCGCACAACCATAGAGTTTTCTTCCATGCGCTCACTCACGCAGTTCGCTTACGCTATGGAAGCGCGCACCAGTTTCTCTGCTGCTAGTGAGTCGAGTGGTGATTCTTACGATGCGTACTACTCTCCAAGTGCCAAATCAGAATCTGATTCATTGGATTTCAGTTCATCACACGAGGATTTTAGATGCGAAAGTATCTTATGCTCGGGGCAGTGTCCGTTCTGCGGCGTCCACACCCATACTGCACATGCGCCAACTCTCCCCCCTCTCCTCGCGCTCACGTGAGGAGGTGGGGTCCACGGAGGAGGTGGCGTGAGCGCTGCCTCTGCTTCGTTTCTCCTTTCCCGTTTCTTGCTCTCCGCCACAGCTGTGTGCTCGTATATAATGCGGCGCACGCTCGCTCCCATTGCACTTTCCTTCGCAATGGTGCTATGGACGCTGGCGAAGCTGAACGTAAACGGCAACTCCGGCAAGCGAATCTCGAAGCTGCGAAAGCGTGCGTTCGCTGTGCTTCTATCATTCTCTCTCTGTGCAACGGTATGCGAAACACCATGAACAACGTCAACGTCAGCGCTAGTTGCACCGGCAGCGCCACCGCCGCGGAGCAGAGGAAGGCATGGGAAACCGAACGTAAACGTCAGCGTCAGCAAGCGGTAATTCAAACGCCTCGACAACCACCGTCTCATAAGTCGCATAAGAGAAACGGAAACTCGATGCGCACCCCCCACGACGCTTTCGCATCCCGCCATGGTTGCCCGTAGGGGAAGATGATGTGTAATTTTCTGATGAGTTTAGACTCTGATGATCACTCTGTGTGGAGCCTTGCTACAAAGACTATCAAACGCTGAAATGTTTTTAGTGTTAGATCATGGACATTGTTTACCCGAAAAGTGCTCTGGTGCACTTATTTTTAGGAGCGAAGCTCCTTAGGCCCGCACCCCTCCACTCCGTCGAACCTCCCTTCTCTTAAGCATCGCTTTAGGTTGCAGTGGCCGGTGACTTAAGAATAAATGTTTAGGCCTTGAGCGGTTTGGTTCTAGCGCACCAGAAATTCAAGGTTAAAAGAAAAAACATGGCCGATCCCTCTGTCATAGGAATCGGTATAACACGAAAGTGAAACGTGTCTTCACAGACGTAGTTGAGCGTTTGTTGGGCATTCTTTCGCCCCAATGGCGAAGGAATGAAATGCTATAGCAACAAATTGTAATGTCACGCGAAGAACGCAGAGCAGCTCGAAACTTGCAACGCGCTGCTCAAGCAGAAAGGGCGCACGGAACGAACATACACAGGATGAGCGCGAACTGTCACAGTTGTAACTTATTTCAGTGTGAGCAGCGCGCTCCTTCCGCAACAGCAGCCGCTGCAGTGAGCGAAGTGACCTTCGCGCTCTCGACGCAAACTTGCGGTGAGAGCACAAGACGAGATAAGCCCGCGCACGAGCGACCACGCCCTGTAGAGGCGCGCGCTCATCCGCGTGGAGCGACGACCTTTAAAGTGCGCTCTTCGAGCCCTTCGCGCCATCTCTCTAGTGATTATGAAAACACGCTGATGTACCCCGATCTCTGAGTACCGCCACCGGTAAATGATGTATATAAATAGCTCGGGGTTAGCATCACAAAGAACGTGCCATCTGTGGCTGAATCGTTTCGCGCCCCGCGCTGCGGAGCGAGGGGTCGTAAGTTCAACTCCCGGTGACAGAACTTTTTCTTCTGGTTTTTTTTCTTTGCCAACTGTTAGTCTTTATATTTTACAACGTCGTATCCGTGATGGAAATACGTCAGTGGTGGACCCCGGCATAAAACACTTTCGTATTAATAAGCTCTTTGCACAACTGGTTATAATGGTCGTCTTCACTTTCACCCTGTTTATCGTGGATTGTGAAATGACAACCATTATTCTAGTGCACTACGAGCACTTTGTCGAAGGTACAGTCGAATCCCGCTATAACGAATACCGCTACAACGAAATTTCCGCCACAACGAATAATTTTCGATTCCCCGTCAGCCGCCCATAGAAAACAATGCGAAAAATGTCTCGTCACAACGAAT
This sequence comes from Rhipicephalus sanguineus, assembly GCF_013339695.2. Taxonomy (NCBI): domain Eukaryota; kingdom Metazoa; phylum Arthropoda; class Arachnida; order Ixodida; family Ixodidae; genus Rhipicephalus; species Rhipicephalus sanguineus. Next base: position 47,161 of record NW_023614738.1, read on the forward strand.
ACTTTTTCTGGGTATTTCCGCTTGAACGAAGTTTTCGCAAGTGCCACCACATAAGGAAAAGGAGCTTGCCTAGGATTGCCGCGAAATTCCGCTAGAAATTCGACCATTTCTCGTTGCCAGAGCCGTGCGGCCGCATCGCAAGACCCGTGTCTTCATCGGAGACATGCTTTCTGCCACCTCACGCACATCCCGGTAAATTTTTCGCCATTGATATGCTCGGCGACAGATCGTCCATCCGCCATGATGCTGCCGGCGGATTTGATGCGCGTGCGGGCCGCGGAAGAATCGTTGATGAACTCCCGCCATTGTTTTGACGTAGCACTCAAAACAAAACTACTGCTCGTCGTCACAAGCCCCGCGATCGTGAATGACATCCATGGCGTTTTGAAGGCACACACGCCGCCAGCGCGCACCTAGTCCAAGCGTAACTGCATTCTGCCGCAACCGCTGTGAATACAAATGCGGTCGTGTCGACGCGACCACGGGCGACCACGAAAGTACGCGCGCATCCATCGAACGTACGCGCACCGACTCAATGCAATGCTGCGGCCAAAACCACGGTAGACGCGATCAGAGATAGCAACGACGCAGTCCTGACGGCACACGCACGGCCAGCGCGCACAGATTGAAAACGGAACTACCGTCGCTACCGTTTGCCGGAAGCGCTGCGCAGAAAACGGCGGCAGAGACCGCCGTCGCTATCGTCGCGATTATCGATAGCGAATATGCTGAAGTACGCAGCTAACACACCGGAAGAAAGATTAAAGGCAACAAAGTCGTAAAACGACACGAAGCGTTTCGACTTTCCTTTCTCTCGCTTATGACTGTGGTAGTGCGGAGCTTCGGCACTTCGTTTTCACTTAGCCTCTACCGAACTTTGGCACGCTCCTTCGCGGCGCTACGCGCTCGGCACGCTTCGAGGGTAGCCTGCATATAGTATTTGCTCGTGTATAACCCACGTGTATAACTCGCCTATTGACGCAAAGCCGCCTTCATTGCGTTGCCGTGAAGCCAACTTGCGCAACGAAATTCGCGTATAACCCGCACCCCGAGTTTAGCGCTAAATTTTCTGTATATTTTGTGCGTGTTATACGCGAGAAAATACATTCACACGGTGTGCCGCCAAGTGCGTCCGAGTTAGCGACAGTTAAATGCAAAGGACAATGCATGCGCTTGCCGGGACCAAAGGACGAGTCATGATCATCAGATATTCCTAACTTTTGGGGTATATAGATGAAATTTCGCTGCAACGAAATTCCGCGACAACGAACTTTTTCGCGCGTCCCGTCAATTTCATTGTAGCGGGATTTGACTGTAGTAGCAGACGGTCTCCCCACCCGACACCGGCGCAAAAAGACAATGAAACGCTGCACGCGCCGAAAGCGCGCGGCATTCCGTCGCCGCCCGTTGCAGGTCCCCGCCGCATCACCGCTCGCACCCCTCTCCCACCTGTCTCCCTCTCCCTGCACTGCGCGCGTCGCGCACTCACTCGCTCAGTCGTTCCTGCCACCGAGTGCAGCAGACGCTCTCCCCACCCGCACCCCGCCCTACTGCCTTCATGAAAGCCCGCAGCGAGATCAGGCGCATAGTCGTTTGCGTCCCATTTCTAAGGAGCTTCGCTCATCAGTTTTATTCGTACAAGGAACTGCTAGTTTCTGTTATGTCTGTGAGCTATGTTAATACAATGCATAACTTTTATTCATAAAAAATCATAAAAGATTTTTTTTTGGAATTTTGCTTGATGTTACTACAAATAAACTATGTATATGTGACAACAAAAATGATTTTTTTGTCACTTTACGGTCAGAAAAAAGTTTTAGACAATTTTTTTCTTACATAGAATTGTCTGACGAAATTATTTCAGCAATAAAAGATTTACACATTTTTGGACTGCATTTCGCAAAACAATTCGATCCTCAAAGGGCTCCAGTATCACCTAAGTGACAGAGTCATCAATCCACTATCTTCATCTTGACATTCAGAGTGATCATGAATATTGTTTAGTACAGTGAAACCTCGGTGATATGATCACAGCTCATACGAATTTCGGGGTGATACGAATTTTTCATTGGTCCCGGCCAAGGCCCCATTGACCTGCAATGTAATGGAGTGCGGTTGTTGTGAACCGATTTTCACCCAGCAACGTTTGATACAAATGTACGCTACCGCCTAGGCACAAAGAGGTGCTGTCCGCGCTGTCGCGGAAGACGCTCCAAGCACGTGCGAGCGTGAGAACGCAAGCATGGGCATGCGCGCCGCACCACCAAATCATCAGAATCACAGTGTAAGAAAAACACTTTTCTTACGGTCAGAATAAACCTTCAGAGACGCGTCACGGCCTCCGAGATTGTATGCGCGAATCTTTGAGGCTCTTAGGTGCCTCCATGTGCCTTCGCATTTAGATTAGAACATCAGCGTTATGTTTTTTTTTTTTTCTAACGCGTCCGCGCAGGCTGCTGTCGTTGTACTGTGTTTACACTTGCCTGCCTCATGCATCAGACATCCTATGAAAGGTGGACGAAGACCGAAAGAAGGCGAGGACGGTCTTGGCGAAGGAGTCAGGCCTCACAACGTCAACATGCGCGACCGTCGAGTTCGCACTTGTGCGGGCACGGCCGTAAATCGTCCAAAAAACATACCCAACACCTCCACGATAACAAAATCATAACACAGGACCGTGGTTCTCTAATTTTGTGGCCTTGATCCATCGCGTCAAAGCGCTTCTTTAGTTATTTTCGCTGCAGTACTCCGGTGTCATGCAAAAAACATACTAAAACATACTAAGGGGCTACTGCTGTCGCGGGTCACAACGCACCTGGTTCATAAATTAAATACGCGCGTACGGGCCGCATATTTAGGAATGCTGGTATGATTGCCGACATCCAATAACTTAACTGACAATCATTCAGGGTTCTTCCCGACTTGCTGCGGCCCTGAAAAACAATAAATGAAAATGTACGCGAGCTTTCATTTGTCGCATGCTAATTTTCCATGCTTTCTGGTGATACGAATATTTTTGCTGGTCCCGTGAGATTCGTATCACCGAGGTTTCACTGTATTTGCGTATCAGTTTTATTTAAAAGCTGTTGACAAGTGCCACCTTGAGTACTATACTCACTCATATATTTCAACTTGCAGTTACACAATATTTCTAGGGCTCTTTAGTTACTGCTGTATACAAGCTTACCTCAGTTTACAAAATTGTGGTATTTGTTTGTCGGTTAAAAGTAATCGTTACGTTCCGCTGTTAAAGCTAATGAGTATTTGTTTCAAACTAATGCTGTGGAATACTTGGGCTGTTTCGAAAATGGTTAAATTACTATTTAGGGCTGCTTTGGAAATGGTTGCTTTACTATTCAAATAGTATTCGATTTGTATTCGATTCAGTGTCATGGCTATTCAATTTGTATTCGATTTGGTTCTAAAATTCACTATTCGCACACCCCTACAACATTCACAAGGGTGTGTTTTGGACAAGAGCATGTGACGTGCTTACTACTTCCCTTGTCCATATGTTTTTGTGTCAAGACTACCCATCAGTGAAGTGGGTAAGAGCCAGGTAACGGAGGCCCACCTTGAGATGCTTGATCTCCATGCGCAAAGTAGCAATCTCGGCCTTCTTGCTCTCAGCGTTGCGCACCAACTCGGAGACCTGTTGCTCCAGCAAGCTCTTCTCCCGCTCCAGTTGCAGGATGGTCGTGGGCGATGCCTTGCCTGCGCTCTCCGATGTTTGGGTGCCCACTGTAGGCTGCCCCAGCCCTGAAATAAACACCATCACGGAGGCCTCAGGATAAATATTGACCACCTGGGGCTCTTTAGTGGGCATCTATATCTAGGGTAGCCAGGAATAGACCTTGCGACTTCAGCACAGAATGCCACAGCCACTGTATGTTTGTACAGTTAAACCTGCCTATAATGAACCTCCATACAAGGAATTCCTCGATATTACGAATTTTTTTTATTCCCCGCCGTTACTCCACAGAAGCACATGTATTTGCGACCTCTATGTAACAAAGTGGCAGCGGGAGACACCCTTGATATAATGAATTTTCGCTGGCGACAACCTAGAAATTTTGCCCCAAATTCCGTCATTTTGGCACGAGCAGGAGCCGCATGTATCTTCCGCGGTTGTCCCGCCGACGAGAGCGCGAAGCAGCGTCGACTGCGAGCGCTCGCTTGTGCGCACGGGTCTGCACGAGGCGGGCCGCTCATGGGTGCCACCACGCTAACCGCGCTGGCTTTCTATTTAAAAAAAAAAAAAGAAGGAGAATGAAAATCGCCTTTTGCGTTGGCAGCACCACTCTTCGGTTGTTGCAGTAGTCTCTGAACCGCACTTGGTTAACGTGACGCCAGGTGACGCCACTAAAAAAAATCCTTGCTCCCTGTCACGGAGTCATTCCGCTTCGAGTTCGCGCCGCATATGTGGGGCCGTGCCATATATGGAGTTCGCTCTTTGTTTTCAACACCGTGTGCGCGTGCGTGGTTTCTCTGCGCGCGCATGGAGCAGCCCCTGACTACCATCAGCCCCTGGCATGGAGCAGCCCCTGACGAATTGCAGTTTTTGCGATTTTTTTTAATGCCGACAATTGTGTCGTCACTACCGAGGAGATGTCAGATTAGGCACTGGTGGAAACTATCCGCGACCACGGTGACAACGACGGATCTTTGGAGGTCGACTCGTCACTGTCGTCACGCGCTTTGCAGTCTTGCGCCGCGCCGCGGGTTCGAGAGACCGTGCCCTCTGAGACTGGCTCCAGCAACGCGACGGCGCATTGCCGGAGCCAATCTCGGAGGCCACGGCTAGACGATGACGGAGCAGCGTTGTATTGATGTGCTACGAACGTTCAGTATTGCCATCCCTCACAAACAAGCAATAGAGCAAAAATAACTCAGTTTGTTGCCGTTAAATAAATGTTTTGGGTGAGCTCTGCCTTCAGTTCCCCTTGTTTTTAATTTGTGCATTTCTTTTCCCAACTTTTGTGCTGAAACTGGATATAACGAAAACCTGTTTATAACGAATTTTTGGGGAATCTGTCAATTTCGTTATATCCAGGTCTAACTGTATGAAGGACGAGAAAATAAAGCTGAGAATGGCATCAGAATAGGAAGCATATGAAATGAGAAGCTCTACAAGCACAGCATCTATGGCCGACACGTGGAAGAAAAAACTGAACATCAGGACAGTGGCCTTTGTACTGCTGGTGACACAGATTAGGCTTATAGTGATGAGCTATGTAAATTTCAATTACTGGCAGTTAAAGATACTATAAGCTACAAGTGCTGCACATACTTATCTGTTAATAATAACTGTTGAGATTTTACATCCAAAAACCCCAATGATTATGAGAGACGCTGTAGTGGAGGGCTCAAGGAATTTCGACCACCTGGGGTTCTTTAACAAGCACCTAAATCTAAGTACATGGGCCTCTAGAATTTTGCCTCCATCGAAACACGGGCACCATGACCCGGATCCACTCTTGCGACCGTCAAGTCAGCAGTGAAGCACCATAACCGCTAGACCACTATGGCAGGTCATACTTCACTGATGACAGTAAACCTTGAGCTTTATCGCCAGTGGCTAGAAAATTTGCAGTCACAAAAGTTGTAAGCACGCTACGTTTGTGTGGTTAATGTAGTGCTTACCAGAATGAGGCTTCTTGTGCTCTTTTGTCTGGCCATTGGAGTCCAGGCTATCTTTGCTTGAGGATGACTTGATGCTGCCACACTTTCGAGTGCCAGAGCTGCCTCGGGACAGCATATTCTCCTTGTTCACTGGGTCAGAACGCCTGCAAAGCACAGGAGAGCAAGAAATAAACAAACACAGGGAGAAGAAGACCGTTGCAGTAGCAGGCTCCCAACGACATGCATTGCAGCTTGCTTCCTTCCTGTTGCATTAATCTGCAGTGTAAGGCATCAGCAAACCTAAAAAAAAATGCAGAGGTTTCACTTTTTTCTTATTTCGCTATTTGGAAGATGACATCTGTTGTGTGTTGTAGAACAATCCTTTGATACTTGAACCGTCAAATAAATTTCTGATGATTTACGATCGTGGTGACTGTTTAACACTACAAAAATTACCAAGGACAAAATAAGTACACAACGCACACGGGCACATGGTTCAAGAATCGAGTCATCCCTCCGTAAAAGACATGTTCTTGTACAAACTAGGTCATGAAATGTGGTGTCCCAGTGATGCTACCGAGGACTTCTGATTTGGAGCAATTTTTGGAGCAGCAAAATTTCCGTTTTGGAGCACTTTGGAGCAGCAAAATTTTCATCTTGGAGCACTTTGGAGCAGCGAATTTTACATCCTGGAGTGCAATACAGAAGAAGCATATTGCATTAAAGGGGTACTGACACGACTATTTTTAGTTGTCGTTTTTTGCGTCAAATGAAAGGTCAAGCCCTCAAGAGCCCAGAAAAGGTGGTGCTAAGCGCGAGTGCGCCCTGAAAAAGTAATTACAGTATGTTTTTAAAAGCTAGTTTCGGTTCCTACTGTACCCTGACGTCACAACACGGTATGAGCTTCTAGTCACGTGCTCGCACAATATATAGTGACGTTTCCGCGCACAAGCGGCCATTTTGGAAGTTTTTATGACGTACAAGCGGCCATCTTGGAAGTTTCGGTACCTAACGTCATCACAACAAGCCAGACTGCTGCGTGAAGTCACCAGAATTTGTACTGTAGCCTGACGTCAAGCTAGTGTCGATGTCAGTAGGTGCGCCATGGAAAAATTGACTTTAATATCAAATTAAAATATCTTATCAGCATTTGCTGAGCTTCACACTTGCTCAGAGCCGTCTCTGCATACAGGAGATATGTATGGCAGAGTAAACTCGCCTTCGAAAAAAGGTGTCAGTACCCCTTTAACATTCAAGCACCTGAGTATTATTATGGGGCTCTTATGAAGGCTAGATATATTTCAATTCATTGCAAATCTCATGGAAAAAATCATCTCAGGAGCATAGGCGTGCGCACAGGGGGGGGGGGGGGGGGGGGGCAGGGAGGGGGGCGGCCGCCCCCCCCTAATCACCTAAGAGGGGGGGCTCAAAATCTGCCCCGTACATTGACCCTTGCGATAGCAATTATATGGACACTCTCGGCGGATTTTTGCCGTCGCCGTTGCGGTAATTTTCCGTATAAAGTCCAAATTAATAACATCACCACGCGCATTCTAGCCGCGGGTGCTGGCGACGAACGCGGCTGAAGCGGAGATGAAACTAGCCGGACGGGTCTGTCTCCGCCGCACGGACAGCTCATGAGATAACATCTTCCCGCGTGCGGGCCTGCCGTCGATTGCTCATCAAACAGAGAGGAAACGCCCCGCCCGTCTTTCGTAAGGAGCATGAAGGGACGCCAGGGGAGCGAAAGGGGGGGAGGACCGCATCGTTCAAAGGGCGCGGTCGCTTGCGCGCGCGCTACCTCGAGGCATCAGGAGACGGCTCGTAAACTTGCTGTGCTCTCAACGCTTACTCCGCGTTTAGAGAACTCAGAGCAAGAAAACGCTTCGGTTCCTGGAGGGGCCATATTCCCTTAAACCAGCGTTTGAGTTCCGCGAGATCAGATCCAAAAGAGTTAGCTGCTAGTCTTACTTCGTTTCACAATACAATTTTTTGGTATCGCATTCATTGCTTCGCTCTTAAAGGTCAACTCCGGCGATTTCTTGGCCATGTCAAAGTAATGGTGCTTTTATGTTCCTGAGACGCTCCTGTTACGGGCCCGATGGCAGGAATACTCGGCAAATTGGAGAATAATTTTAAATAAGCAAAAAAGCGCAACACCGAAACCGAAACCCAACCAAGTGTACTGTCTACGTATGACGTAGACGTTGTTACGAACTAACCGGAAGTCGTGCAAGGCATGCCGGTCACGCCGGCGCGGAGTATGAAAATTGTGACAGTCGGGACGACCAGCGAAGCGCCGGCCAAACCAACGCTGTCTGTCGCCTTGTGCACAGCAGACGCTCGCTGTAGCGGCCGAAGCGCCGAAGTTAGCGGTGCCCTCGGCTGCGTCACTTCCGCTGCCTTACCAATACAGACGTCACAGACGCAATGTTGCCAATAATTGTGGGAAGCCAGGAGGGCGTTTGCAGAGAATCTTTAAAATTCATTTGCAAACAATCTGCGCATGTCTCAAGCCTGTAATTTGGCATAAATGACGGAAACGTGCAAAGGAACGTACCCAGCGAATTTCATTGAGATCCATCGACCTCGAAAAATCGCCGGAGTTGGCCGAAACTGAGTTTTTTTAACCGTTAGCTATTGACCCCCGAAAGCGAGGGGCGGACGTGTAACATGGCGTAGCCGCTTCACTGTGGGCCGTCAGCGACGGGCCCGCAACTGACAGCTGCGCATTTGCGGCTGCTCCGACCAGGAGATATTTTACTAATGAGATGACATTTTTAAAAAAGCAAGTAAAAAATTCGAATTGGAACCCTAGCACGTGAGCTCGAAAGGGCAGGGCCTTTTAGGGGTATATTTACCGCAGAGTGATTACAAACGCGGACGTGCTGGCGGAAGGAATTACGAAAAAGCTGTTCTGGATGAAGGTCCATGGATAAAGTATCTCTAAGGAAAAGTGTAAACGCGTTTCCACCGTTCGCGTGCTCTTCCATAAACGCGAAGCAAGGAAAATTCGATATTGTCCCATATATCTACTGCGAGTGATCCCAGATTTCATTCCGCGATGTCCGGAAACAGCAGTGACAGACATTTTAGCGGCACTCATGTAGTTATTACTGAACATTGCTTTCCTTACGTGCCGTGCGACGCTTGAAACGAGCTATCACCAGCGTTTCTGGAACAGACGACGTCCGCCGATGAATCGCCGTCGCACTTTCTCGCTACCGATAGGCCTATAGACGTCACGAGCCTCTGCGGAGAGCGCGTTTTGCTGTCGAGCCGACTTGCAGAACAGAAGCTGCGTCGGCACCGTGCATGGCATCGTGGCTTACTCGGAACGCAGGCGCGAGCGCTATTTATTCAGCGGAATAATTCTTGGCCCATGATTGCGGCTTTATTGGCAGCCCCAAGATCGAGCTGCACATGTTCTGACGCGCCGGCGGTGCGATTGCCGGTGATAGACGCCCCCAAACCAGAGACTTTGGCGCAGTTTGGCGCAAATTTCGTCGATATTATCAGGATGGCGCAGTAAATGCAATTTGGCGCACTTTGGCGCAGTTGGCGCAGGAGTGGAATCACTGGGTGTCCACACGAGATTTTAGTACTGATACTGAGAAATCTGCTGGGATAAATACACAGGTCAGAAACAAACGTGCCACACATAGCATCATCATCCAGACCTAACAACTTGAATGCTTAAGCTTCGCATTGAAGAGTGGAACACGATAGTGTTTCAGGCCCTGTTGACATCATTTTTTCATTTGCTTGCCATGCTTTGCTTCTCGGTGGATACATCCACCGTGCCGTGAGGGAAGGAATGTCTGTGCGTGTGACATTTAGCATTGTAATATCTCCTAGAGCACCTACTGCAGGTACAGTTGCAAAGTGCTGACTGCACCTTTATTCACCATAGTGCGAAGTGGCAAGTACCCACTACGTGTTGGTAAGGCAGTATGCTCACCTACATAGCTCCACACTTTCTTGATGCTGTGGCTGATGATAATTCATTATGGCTGAGCCCTTTGTAATGGGTGAGCAGCTTTCATCCACTCACACATTACGCCATTCACGTGGCGAGACTCCGGGCACGATTCTACACTTCTGCCAAGCAGTATTATGTCTGTTAACATGACTCCTCGACATGACACCCTTATAAGGTCCTTTTCTGAAGCAGTTTCAAGCACTGGTGTGGCTCTATGGCAAAACACTTGACTGTCACACAGAATGCATGGATTCGATTCTGGCTTTAACTGTGATTTTAATTCTTTGCATCCATTGAGATTTTTCACTCACCGACGCCGACACCGACACTGCCTACTCCGCCGACACCAGATTTTCTGCAACATGGGCTCTTTAATACCGGTGTGACAAGGGCACTTTTGTTTGAGATCAGGGCCGACCCGGATCGGACTTCTTGATTGCGATCAACAACTTAGTCGCTGCTACATGGTCCAACCTACTCCAGATCGAGTTTGGCGTAGACGTCAGCCAAATCACGATCACAAAGCCAGATCACAGAGCCAGATCACAATGTGCAGATCGGCAATCATCTTGTACCCAATCCGGCTTCATCGCAATTAAATGTGACCATGTAGCAGCACCTGATCCGGATCGAGCCTAATCCGGAACAGTCCTGATCACGGTCAAAAGTGCCCACGTGACACCGGTATAACACTATCACATTAAACTATAGCGTACACTTAGAGAAGTTGTTCAGAGCATGGTACCCAGCAGAAAGACAAAATAAGCTACTTACGTAGTAGACATGGGCCTGTTTGTGCGCGTACGTGCTGCACCCGGTGTGCCAGCTGTACGGGAGGAGTCCTTCTTGAGCGGTGCAAAGATGCTTTCCTGACCAGCACGGCTTCTCTGCTGCAGGGCACTCAGCCCCTGGGGCAGGGCACTGTTGCCCGCTGACCGCAGGGTGCCGCCCACTGTGCGCCCAGCATTGCGCATCATCGAGCCACCTCCCGCTCAGAATGCCACAGCACTGCAAGAGATCAATGTAACTTTTTGACATTCAGCACAGAGAAGAACTCGGCACACTGGGATACACAAATGTTAAAATGAGAGCTCTGTAAACTCTTACTCTGCACAGCAAGGCCAAAAGCAACGCAAGTGGTCATCAGCTAAGCCCCACTGTCTTGAAACTGTGCACCATATACAAGTTAACACCGCTGCTCAGAAAATACTGTTCGTAACGTTAAGCTCTAATACAATTTAATCAAACAGGGTGCAAAAGTGTCATTTTCTATGCTACAAGGTTAGCCATCCATTATACCAGAATTACAGCACACCTTAGTTTACGAATGAGCCAGATTTAGATATAAATGGAGGGAGCACAATTTATGATCGAAATTTAGCGCCTAATGCAGCAATGTAGCTTTAATAAATTTCCTGCGCGAAAGAACCTATTACATTAGTAAACCACACCGGCAGGCCACATGGCACATGTTGGTTCAAGCTGTTAAATGGTAATAAAGGCATACAGGCAAACAAGGTGACAGGACAGAACAGGCACTCAATGGTATCTTAAAGGGACTGACAACCGCTCAGAACACGAATTAAGATAACCCCACTAATAGAAGAATTGTCTATTGTATTGTCTAAAACGAACCGTTTTTCTCATTAAACACCGGATTTATATTTTTATTTCTTCACTCAAAATTACTTTTGGTGCCTCTGGCAGCACATGTGAACGTGCACATGTACCTATCACGTGACCTTTTACTGGTGTATGCTATTAATTGTCTCTGTATTAGCGTCGAAATACAGCACACTTTTTATTATAATCTTTTCTAACGTAAAACGTGCAGATATGCACTCGTTTGCACTGAGCAGAACAGTGGCGCCGCCTTCGCTTGACGTATGACCCAATGCTCATGAGTGGCAGCATGAGCGTTGTTAGCTGAGAGCCTAGCGGCACCTGCCGACGTGTTGGAAAAGTACGAAGAGGGCCTCGCGGCCTCCACGATTACCTCCGGCGACATGTTGCCGGAACTAATTGCGGAGGCCACAAGTGCCTAGCTCGCGAGGCAGTAAAGAGATCTCACGTGACGACGAGCGTTCGGAAAACTTATTCTACCTGCTTTTTATATTCCAAAACGGTCGAAAATGTCAATAATAAGGTGGTTAAACGCAGTTTCACCCACTCCTGTTAAAGCGAAACCTTGAGCATAATGCGGGGAAGGCTATTGGCATCGCTATCGCTTCATAGCGTTGCTGGAGGACATCTGCGTACAGTTCAGGGGCTTTTCAGATCGAAAAATACTGCTCATAAAATAACCACGCACTTTTGGAATTAACCACTGCAGCTACAAACACTACGAAGGGTGAGCTTTCTATTGCGCCATAAAAAACTGGGTCGAGAAAAATCGGCTGTCGGTCCCTTTAACAAAGCTGTGAATCCGAATTAATTTGGTTAGCGTAGACTTGATTTCTGACACGTGTAGTAGCAGACAAATATTGGAGGTGTGCCAATTGAATGTAACTATCACAACTGCGCTAGTAGTGATGAAAAGTCGTTGAACAGGGAATGTCGCTGGAGGCAGCATTTTGGATTCATCAGAGCAGCCCCTGCTTTCCATAACAAAGTTAAAGGTACATCAAACAGCAAAATGATTTTGCTCGTATTAGTAAACTACTCTTTCATACTACCAAAAACACCACACTTGCTGCAAGAAGACGCTTAGTAAGTGAGAAAACGCGCAAAAACAAAATGTGGGTGGCGACGCCACCTTGAAGTCTCCGCACCAATCGCCGTGACGTCACATATTTTGACGGCGCCTACTAGGGCCTACGTAGTTCCTAATCGGTAAAACTGAAGTACATTGTCCTCTGAGGGAGCCATAGACTTAGCATACCAAGTTTGAGGAAATTTCGTTGGGCGAATGGCGCCAAAATACGATAAGTACACTACAATACGATAAGTACAATACGATAAGTATACGATAAATTTGTGACGTCATGCACGGAGATTTCGGTGCGAAATTTAAAAATGAAACATTGAACTTAATTTTCTCCTATATTAATAAACCTATGATGGCTAGATTAACGACATTAGAGTTCTCAGAGTACAATTTATCAATCTAAACTGATTCATTGTTTCTCTTTAGTGTCCCTTTAATGAATGCTGCCAGAGAAGGCAGTTGCTTCCCTGACAAAGACAAGTCCACTCTTTGAAACGTTGCTTTTAGCTATAATCCCTGTTCAATAATTT
>NW_023614739.1:0-48311 GCF_013339695.2 Rhipicephalus sanguineus
TTTCTACGGGGCTAGTTCTAAAGGCGCCCGTAAATAGTCGAATGCCTAGATGGTGGACAGGGTCAAGCCTCTTTAGGGCGCTTGGCGTCGCAGACTGATAGATTATTGCCCCGTAGTCTAGGCGAGTGCGTATGAGGCTTGTATACAAGTTCATCAGACACTTTTTGTCACTACCCCACGTAGTGCGTGACAACACTTTTAGAACATTCATTGCCCTTATGCATTTGTTTTTTAATGCTTAATGTGTGATACGAGCGTCAGCTTATTATCCAGGATAAGGCCTAAGAATTTGTGCTCCGTCTTCACGGAGAGATGTTGACCATGCAGGTCAATATCTGGATCAGGATGAAGGCCTCTCTTTCGAGAGAACAGGACACAGGTGCTTTTTTGAGGGCTATGACTGAAGCCATTCTCATTTGCCCATTTAGAGATCTTGTTCAAACCTAGCTGGACCTGACGCTCACACATGGAGAGGTTGCACGATTTAAAAGCGACCTGGATATCGTCGACATATGTGCAGTAAAACATATTTCGTGGAATGCAAAGACGCAAGGAATTCATTTTGACAATAAACAGTGTACAGCTAAGTACACCACCCTGTGGCACTCCAGTTTCTTGAAGGAATGGTATTGATAGAACATTTCCTACTCGGACACGGAATGTACGGTCCGACAAGTAGCTCCCTATTATATCTAGCATTCTACCAGGCACACCAAGGTGGGACAGGTCTCTTAATATTCCAAAGCGCCATGTGGTGTCATAAGCCTTTTCCATATCGAGGAACACAGAAAGGAAGAACTGCTTGTGTACAAAAGCGTCACGGATTTGTGCCTCGATACGCAACAGGTGGTCGGTCGTGGATCTACCCTCGCGAAATCCGCACTGGTATGGGTGAAGCAGATTGTTTGTTTCGAGGAAATGTATAAGTCGGCGGTTTATCATTTCAAAAAGTTTACACAGGCAGCTTGTTAGTGCGATGGGCCTGTAGCTCGTAACGGAAGATGGATCCTTGTCCTGTTTAAGAACAGGAATGACAATGGCCTCTTTGCAAGACGTGGGAATTTCGCCAGAAAACCAGATAGCATTGCACAAGGAAAGTAAGGTTCTTTGCGTTTCGGCAGGTAGGTTTTTCAACATGTCATATACCACACGGTCAGAACCTGGGGCGGAATTACTGCAGCTGTTGAGCGATACCTGGAGCTCAGCTAAGCTGAAGGGTTGGTTGTATGCCTCGTTTTTTGTACATTTCTGCTCTAGTTTTTGTTTTTCTATTCTTGTTTTGTACTGTTGGAAGACTTCGGAGTAATGCGCGGAACTGGACACTTGTTCAAAGTGTGCACCGAGGAAGTTTGCCTGGTCTCTAAGGTGTCGCCTTGTGTGTTTACTAGAGGAAGTGAATGTACTTGCCGCCCTGCTACCCTACTAACCATGTTCCAGACTTTAGCCTCCTGTGTGTACGAATTGATCCCCGTTAAAAACTTCTCCCAACTTTCTCTTCTTGCCTGTCGGCGCGTTCTCCTATCTTGAGATTTTATGTTCCTAAAACTCAAGATTCTCAGCTGTCGGAGAGTCCCGAAGCAACCTCCATGCTTTGTTTTGTTTTCTGCGCGCCTTCCGGCATTCATTGTTCCACCATGGCATCCGTCGTTTGCCAGACAGTCCACTTGTTTGTGGGATACATTTGGTGGCAGCATTAATCAGAAAAGCTGTAAAGCAGTCTACAGCTGCACCTATGCTTAAATCACACATGTCTGTCCAACTTAAGAGAGCCGTCTTACGCAACTGCTCCCAATCAGCTTTGTCAATGTGCCACTTGGGAACCTGTGGGGGACATTCATTTACTATTTGTGTGCTCAGAACTATAGGAAGGTGCTCACTTCCGTAAGGGTTATTAATGACCTTCCATTGAAGTAAGGGTAGAAGCGATGGAGATATAATGCTGAGATCTATAGACGAGTAGGTACCGTTAGCGAGGTTATAGTATGTTGCCTCTTTCTGATTCAACAGACAAGCACCCGAAGAGAAAAGGAATTGTTCAATTAGACGACCTCGCGCATCGCAGCGAGAGTCACCCCATAGACTGCTATGTGTGTTGAGGTCCCCAAGAATCAGATAAAGTTCTGGAAGTTCATCTATTAAGGACTGGAATTCGTGTTTTTCTAGGTGGTAGTGTGGGGGTATGTAGAGAGAGCAAATGGTCACGAGTTTGTTCAAAAGAACCGCTTGAACAGCCACTGCCTCCAGGGACGTTTGTCGTGGTAAATGTGTGCGCGCTACTCCTTGATTAACTATAACAGCTACACCACCAGATGACGCCACGGCGTCATCCCGGTCCTTTCTGAAGATAATGTGGCTGCGTAGAAAGTTCGTGTGTTTTGATTTTAGGTGTGTTTCTTGCACACACAGCACTTTTGGTGTATGTTTGTGTAATAGTTCTTGGACGTCGTCGAGATTTCTAAGGAGTCCTCTGACGTTCCATTCTATGATTTGTGTTTCCATATCTGAACTAAGGTAGTGCTGTGTGTACGAAAAGGAAGTGGTTGATGTTTAAGCGGAAAGTTGCAACTCAAGTAGGAGGGCCGTCGTCAGGCCCCCTTATCGGCTTTTTAGTTTTCTTAGCGCGCTCCAGGGAGCTACGCCGGTCTTTTGGCACCAGGGGTGCCAACGTCGTGTCCATTGCCTCTTGCGAGGCTCTGGATGCCCGCGCGCGCGAGCTGGCAGTTCGAGTTTCGGGCCTCGCCTGGTGAGACGAGGCCTTGGGACCCGACGACCCTGAGGTCGCCGGTCCCTGTTCGCGAGTTGGCGGAGTAGACTGGGCTACTGCCGCCAAGGGGGCAGGCGCCACTACCGAGGGCTCGCTCTGCGCAGGCCGAGGGAGTAGCGGGGGCCGGTGCGACGTTGCCCCCCGGCGCACCGCATCAGCGTAGGGTGTATTGTTAAAGGGTGTACACGTTTTACGGGCTTCCTTGAATGAAATGTTTTCTTTGACCTTGAGGGTGATTATATCCTTTTCTCTTTTCCAATTGGGACAGCAACGCGAGTAGGCTGCGTGATCACCGTCACAATTGACGCAGTGAGGTGTGATTGAACAGTTATCAGAGGGGTGGCCTTGGCCTCCACATCTTGTGCAAGTTTCTTGACCACGGCAGCTCTGGGAGCCGTGGCCAAATCGCTGTCATTTGTAGCACCGTCTAGGATTGGGGATGTACGGGCGGACAGCAAGTTTGATATAACCTGTTTCAATCGTTGCAGGTAGCACGCTAGATGCAAAAGTTAATATTAGGTGCTTGGTCGGCAGTTCTTTGTTATCGCGTCTGATGATTATTCGTTTCACATCAGTGACATTTTGCTCTTTCCACCCTTCTAGGAGTTCTTGTTCGGACAATTCAAGGAGGTCTGCTTCTGAGACAACACCGCGTGTGGTATTCATCGATCGATGGGGTGTAACAGATATTGGAATGTTGCCAAATGTTGCTAGACTGCCAAGTTTTCGTAGTGGTGTTTTTCAGGTAGCTCAAGCAGAAGGTCACCGCTAGCCATCTTAGTTACCTTATAGCCTGGCCCAAAGACTTCGGTCAGAGACTTTGCCACAACAAATGGGGAAATAGATCTGGCTTGTTTGTCTGGAGTTTCACTATGTATTACATGGAATTTCGGAAAGGATGGTCTCTGTTGGTTGAAACATGATAATTCTTCGGTGCGTACCCTCTTGTGAGGGAGACGATCAAGTAGGCGGGGGAATGAAGGCGTTCCCATGATAGTTTTCTTTTGTTTCGGCAGCACTGGCGGCCACCCACCATGGAGTCCAACTAGGGGACGCTGAGGCCCTTAGACGTATAAGGCTGCAGACGCCAGCCGTACAGTGCCGCTATAACCAAATATAACTACCCAAGGTTGAGTAACTACTCAGGTTAACCCTTGCCGCCAGGAAAAATCGGAAGTAACAAGAAGGGAGAAGTAGACAGGAAAGTTTAAAAGTGAGAAAGACGAAGATGAGGGGAGAGAGAGAGACAGGAAAAGGCGACCGCCGGTTTCCCCTGGGTGGGTCAGCCCAGGGGTGCCGTCTACGTGAAGGCGGGGCCAAAGGGGTGTGTTGCCTCTGCCGGGGGGCCTTAAAGGTCCAATCACCCGGCGTCGGCTCAACCCCCAGGAGCCCCTTTTCCCCGGACACGGCAAAGACACGCACGGCTAGGCGTGGGAGGGGGTCGAAACCCTCCCGTTAGCTCGGGTCCGTGGTGTCGCTGCACACCAAACGCCTGCTTGCGCAGACGCCCCTGCGGGGTGCGACCATCCATGTGGTTATACATGTGAGCTGTCATTTTAGAAAACTATGAGGCTGTTTTATACACAACGTATAATAAAAGATGTAATTTAGTACGGTGCATAGGAGAAATGCACGTACAGATAAACTGTGTGTTTGCAACCTCAGAGAAAAGTTCTGCTTGAAACATTCAGATTCCCTAGTTCATGCAATATGTAACTGCGGAAAAGCTAATTATCATGACAAGTATCCTTCCATTCAGCTACTCAGTGCAGCTTTACAGTGACCTGCCACAATATATACAACATGCATATTGCATTCACCTGATCCACAGTCTCTCCAGGTCCCCAGCCCATCTCTTCTGTCAAGCTCCTGTCATTGACAGGCAGCGAACCTAAAAACTGGTATATTTCCCAATAAAATTTCCAAGTGATGCCACCTTGCCCGGTTGATTTTTTTTCTTCAGATTTCTCTGTAATAGTAAACAGAAAGCATCAATATGAGGCATTCTTGTCTTTTTTTCTAGTCTGCAAATACAGCAACACACATGTGTTTGGTTTTCTTCGTTACTTTCGGTAAATAAAATGTGACCACAGTAACTGCGGCGGCACAGTGAATGGGATAGCAACAAGTCGTAATGTTATATGAATTAAGGCTAGCAGCTAAATATTTTCGATCCGATCTCGCCTAACTCTACCAAACACTGATGTATGGAAATACGGCCGCTCCCGCTATAGTTCTGCGGCGGCGCAGATTCACAGCGCAAACATACACCCTATGCCAGTATGGCATAGGAAATTTTACTAGAGAAAGCAGCAAAGCTGAGGGCAAAACACGCAGAACACTGGAGCCATGCCGTACCCCACACAAAGCACGCCGCAATCGACATGCCCAACGCAATGCTACACTGCCAAAAGAAAAAAAAAAAAAGCCTCTGTTCACGGAAAAAAATCACAGCATATCCACGGGGTGAATGATGATGAGTGGGGCGAAGCTACGGAGGGAATCATCTGTAAACCGTGAAACTCTTCCGTGAAATGCGCCCAGTACATAATATAAAGAGTGTGAAACATCGTGTATATATTAAACATCAAACTTTTATTGTACTGTTGGTTTACGTGGTCCCTTCATTATCACTTGTGATCGGTGAAATGCAAGGAAGAAGTCCGCTCCCGAGCGAAAGAGCGCCAAGAGCGACCGCATTCCCCGCTCGCCCTGTGCGAATTAAAGGCAAGGCTAGAGGGAAGACAGGACGTGCGTTCCACGACGCGAGGTCGGTAGCATGCCCAACGAAAGCCAACGGAGCGAAAGAGCGCCAAGAGCGACCGCATTTCCCGCTCGCCCTGTGCGAATTAAAGGCAAGGCTAGAGGGAAGACAGGACGTGCGTTCCACGACGCGAGGTCGGTAGCATGCCCAACGAAAGCCAACGGAACGCGATCGTGCAAGTGCTCCGGCTTCGCATCGCCTCATGGTTACATTTAGCGTCCCAAAACCAAACATATTGCTCAAGGTGTGCCTTGCGTTTTTCGTAGAAATAATTTCTTTATCATGTACATTAAGACGAAAAGTTGAAAGCTCACTAGAGTGTATCGCCCGCAAAGTATGTCTTTTAGTGTGATTTAACTCTCGTACGACAGGGTCCTCGCGCCGTTGCCGGTCCACCTCGCCCATTGACGATCGGGCGAGGTGGCTACATGCAACTACTACTACTACACTTTAAGAAAAACATCTGGCGTTCTTTCGTTCTGCTTTTACAAAACATCTGGCGTCTTTCGTTGGTTTATTTCATCAATCAACGGCGTTTTGAACAAAAATTTTTATTGTTTAATCACGCACAGGAGAAATCTCACCGGGCACTACCTTGGAGGTAAACAATGGCTGCTAATGGCAATGAGAGACAGAAGAAGTCGGCTTTTAGCTAACACTTACACTTCTACTTCTACTAACGTTTCCTACTGGAACATGCCAATGGCTGCTAATGGGGAATGAGAGACAGAAGAATTCGGCTTTTAGTTAACGCGCACGCTGCGAATTTTTTAGTGTTCAACAACGCACAGGAGAAATCTCCCACCGGCACCACCTTGGAGGTCAAAGCGTAAGACTTGTTGCTCACTACTACGACCACGACGACTACGAGGGACGAACGGGTGCCGCCTTAAGGAGCTTCGCCCCTAAAACCTGATGGCAATGCGTTGCCGGAAGTCTTTCCGGACTAATAAAACGAAGAGGCTGTAAAATTATGGAGAGATTGTGTAACTATCACAGCACATTGCATTTTCTGCAGACATACGTTCCTTATTGAAGTACGAAAGCTATTGTTTTCTATATGCTAAGCTTCCGTTAACTACTCACAGAGAAACCGTTTTGTTACAAGACGTTCCGTCCACTCTCTATAATACTTCCATTAATTTTTATGAAATTAGAGCGAGGCGTGCTCTTATACATGCATAAGTACCGATAATGAGGTACATAAATCATGTAAAAGAGAAAATGCGGTGTAGTTATGATCTTGTGTTATAACGATATATTTATCCCATAACTAAGCCTTTCAAGATATGAGAGAACTCCGAAATGAGAACACGGTAGGTGCATTATAAGGGAATTTGCCACGTTATGTTTTCTATTCTCAACAGTTTCATTTTAGATGAACAGAGGACATCTCCATGCACTGCAGGCATCAAAATTACAGTGGAACCTCTTTATAAGAGACACTTGTAAGAGACAAATGCGCATAGAAATAGGGGTTGATCAGAAAATGAGGACATCCTACCCTGCTTATAAGAGACACCATGTAAGGGACAAGAACACCTCCTCGGCGCGTGTCTCTTATAAAAGGGTTAAACTGTAATTTGCAGCACACTGCACAGATAACACATGCACTGAATGACCTGAAAAGGTTCTGTGTACTTTTATGCAATTTTTGTTTAATTTGCTGTTTTGATCTGTGATGTCTCAGGGATAAAAGAGATGAAATTATCTTGCGAAGAAATTTTTACAATATGCATGTGCTGTGCCTTGCTGTGGGTGTATACCTGTGAAAGAAAGCAAACTTTCTAGGTTAGTGCATTGATTCTGAAATTTATCTCAGATTCATCGTTGAAAATATAACAATGAAGATCTGTCTAGTCTGTACAATTCTCTTATTAGGTCTATTTGAAGAAATCAAGGCAATAAATTGGTATTTATTAAATACTTCTTAAGTCAGTATTTAGTGGTTTCATGATACAGTCTTTTACGAGCTTTAATACCAAATACTGTCTCAGTTTCCAGGGACCATACCAAGCAGAAAGCCTTAAATCTTTAGCATCCTCGTGGCAGCACTCAACCTATCCCGACAGACCTGTATGCACTAGTTCTACAACAGTGCACAATATTTGCGTTAATACTGTGCAAGTAAGAAATTCTAACAGCACATTTCTCAATGAATATCAGTGTTAATGCAGCTAGTAAGCAGGCAACGTAACCTGGCCCGTAGCCAGGGGGAGGGCTAGCCCCTCCCCCTCCTGAAATTTTGAAGTAGGTGTGTGTTTACCAAAAATAAATAGTGAAAATAGGTGTTTTTCCCAAATAGTCAAGGTTATCAGCAAGTGCCCCCCCCCTCCCCCCGCCGAAAAAAGTCCTGGCTATGGGCCTGGTAACAACACATTGTATTGCCACTGCTAGCATGTAGTGACACCAGACAGCTCTATCGAGCTTTAATGACGATTGATTGGCATCTGTTCAAATTTCAACAGCCAAACTAATCGGGCTTTTCTGTAGAGCTGCCTAAAACTTTTTCCACTCTTCGCGACCTTTTCACATTTGCTCAAAACCTCTTATACACATTTTTTAACCCAGGTGAAAATTTGAAGTGGGATCTCAAGTGGTTCCACTTGCTGCCAAGTGGTCTCTAAAGTGGTGCCACTTCAGAGCAAGTGGAACCCATTAACAGGTCCTATTTACTGCCAAGTGGTCCCACTAAAGGGTTCCACTTGCCACAATGTGGTCCCACTTCCTTTCACTCGGGACCACAAGGTGGTTTTCTGTCCCACTTGTTACATTGGTGGGACTGTTCCACTTGCAGTTTCTGAAGTGGTCCTACTTGCTTTCAAGTGGATATTAAGAGGGTACCGCTTGGACCATAACAGGTTCCATTTGCTGCCAAGCGGTTTGGTATTTCGTGCTTCTGTAATCATGCTTTACAGAACGAGTTAAACATGCTCAAGTTTTGCTATATCAAACGCATGCCACATGCACTTGCATTAACTATTGACACTTTGCTGTACTTCAAAAAATTTATTTATTCGGCACAAAAAGGAACAGAAACAGATATTTACACGATTTACACAAGTAATGGTATAAGTATATGTGAAAAAGGGAACTTATGAAGCTTTCAGTTTCACATACACTCACCCAAGCAAAATAATCAACAGTAGAGCTTATGTATATGCGTAATTGAGTACCATTAAAGGGGGATGCATATTGAGATCGTGCAACATATTCTGACAAATTTTCCAAACAAGAGGTTTCTCAGAAATTCATAGTCACTTTAGCTAAGCAAGAGGCCGTAGGGCCACGATAGAATTTGAAAACAAGAGAAATATTAATCGCACACAAAAAAAACAGGTCACCCTTAATATAGCCGGAAGTAAAAACAGAAATTTATTACATCCCTAGATAAAACAATACAATTCTTTTCAACATAGATGGAATGAATGAAACTGTAACTACACTGATTTCTGAAGCAGCAGTTGAAGTTGGAGATAAAACGAACTCTCTAAAAGCACAAGACTAAATAAACAAAGGGAAGCACACGACGAAGACTAACATAAGCTCTAACATGATCCATAACGGTTGCACAATTCCGCAAAAAATGTCCCATTCAACTCAAGATATACGCATGGACGAAGAGACCTTGAAATTGGATGAATAACTTTTGAATTACATTTGCGTGCTACCTTTAAGTGGCTTACTCTTTCAAAACTTTTCACTTGGTAGATGTGAGAGATGATGAAAATGCCAGAGCTTCCATCTACCTTGAAAACGTTCACCAAATTTTCTACTTTCACATAGTCATTGCCTAATTTTGCTGCGGTTGAGTTTCTTTTTTTCAATGCTGGATTGTAGTTCTCACTGTGCACAATGCATCCATCCACACAGACATGTCTATACTCTTCAATCTCTTCCACACCAGAGATCTTGCTCTTTACAAAGTCTATCAAGTCGTGTGAAGGGACCTGGGGCCTCCCGAGAAGTTGTGCTCCCATGCACTCCTTTCTTTTTGTTTGTAAGCACAGCTCCTTAACTTCTGCAGATGCCATTGAAAGAAGCTGGTTGAAATTGCTCGTTAGGAGAATTCGCGACAAGATTTGAAAAGGGATGCCATATGAAGATGACACTAGTTTTGCAAGGTTGCCCATGTTACTTTTGAATTCGAAGCATGAAATAGCCCAAAATGGTCCATGCAAGAGCACACTCTTCGGCAAATGGAGCAGAGTGTGCATATTCGAAGTCATCTGTGCTTTTCCATAGGTGAACTCGGCCATGACAACAAACTTTGTTATTTTAGAGTACAGTCGTCAATTTCTTGCAATGTCACATGACTCTTCAACAAAGTGTACACTGACGACACCAGGAGAGCAAAGTGTTCAAGAAACTTAGTTGGCAGGATGCCTTTTAGACATGGGAGGCTGTAGAAGAGGAGCCAAGACTCCCACTTCGATGCCTTCCAATACTTTCGAAGCTTAAGGGAGCTCAGTGTTCTATTAAAGCACATGGGAGGTCTGGCGTAGGAGACGCTCATCTGCTTCCCTTAATGTCTGAGGACCACCATATAGCATGCCCTTCCCGTGTGCGGAAACCACAGTTCTGTGATTTGGTGTACAACTACAAGCGACACAGCATGCATGTAGTCAGGGCGAAAGCTCCAGACAATATCTAATCCAGGGGCGTTGAGGAGAGGTGAAGGTCCCTTGACCCCTTTGATGGTGCGCTTCGATGTCGCTGCCATCTGCATGTCAGCCAACATGCTAGCTGCACTTCTGTCTTCAACAGGTGAACCTGCAGGGTACTTGACACATCCTGCACAAGTTAACACGAGATTTATGTAGCTTTGGTCATACACACAGCAGGTGACACACATAAACTTACATAACCTGCAAAGATGTATGATATACCTTCAATGAATTCTCCGGAATTTAGGCACTAGGAACAGCCATAGTACCTGTTAAATTTTAGGACGTTCTGCATGGAAGCCCAGGCTGGTGCATCAGCAACAGCCGTTATGCAAAACACCTAGGAAGTGCGGGAAGGCTGTCATTTTAGTTCCTAACATGACATCTATGTAACCAAGTAAAACAAGATAACTGAATAGGTGCCATATTTCTAAGGTGGCACAGCATACCTTTGAATGCACTTGCTGACCATTCACATTCTAGCAGATTACTTCAGTAGAGAGTTCGTTCATTTGTTCTGCGAATGCCCGGAAGACCAATGTCATGTCTGAATGTTTATTACCATACCACAAGAGCGCACAAATGATGTTGCTCCAACGTTTGTGTGGTGGCAGCTCATTCATGGTCAAATGTACAGGCCAAATGGAGTACTAGTTAGATGACTTAAATACCGGACTACCATCTGCACTCACAGTTTAGGTAACGTCATGTTTCTCGCAGCCAAGCTTTTTTCGCTGGTTCTGATAGAAGGCACCGTTCGTCACATCTGACACACTACCGTTTTCTGTGTCTTTTCTATCACTCAAAAATTTGTAGAGCTCTTCTCTCAAATTATCATCTGCGAGCACAGATGCAGTTTGTTTTTTGAATGGCAAGCCAACAAAAAAGGAGCCTTCTGCTGTCAACTTCCGGCCAGTGTAGCCATTTCCACAGCACATGCGAGACACAAAGTTGCGCTCACTTTAGCTGCCACCCGTCTTGGCCAGTAGCCGATTACAACATAGGCAGTAAAATTAGAACTTCATGTCTTCTGGTGAGGTTGCACAGAACTTTCGGAAAAGGTACTTGCTGTCTGGAAGCACACTTGAGCCTAAAATATTATTACACAATCTCAGGAGATCTACAGCGGTCCTTGACAGACCATGCTTTATGTCGAAGACCATAACAAATACAAGTGCATCCCCAACAGACAAGGAGTTTGTGTTGCCAAGCGGGCGTGCAAACTCCAATCGGAAGAAGTCCAAGTTTAGGAGTCCATCGCACGGCTGCGTCGCGTTAGAGAGATTATCTTCGGCGGGTGCGAACTCGTCGTCAGTAGTGTCGCAGTCACTATACTCGCGGACAAATTTTCTTGGCAATGAAGGGAAGGCTAGAGAGCCAAACTACGCGTGTGCTACAGCTGAAGGTTATAGTCCCACAATTGCGTCCGTGTTTTCTGCGTGACAATAAAAAAACAACAACATTGCTTTATTTTCTACGGAGCGCCGTTTGAAGAGAGGGTCAGCGCGCACGAAGGAGATATTTATATTTGTTTTACTTTATGCAGCGTCATTTCGCGTTTTTGCACCTGTGAAAACGTTGCACCTTTTATGTGCACCTCACAGTCAAAATGGCGTCTTCGTCTTCAGGTGAGCGCTTGTCACCCTCCAGCTTTCCCGACGACTCGCCGAGGAAGCTTGTGACGAATTTCACTAACAAATGACTCTTTAAGCGTGTGACGGCCGCTCGAATAATCAAATGGCAGTCACAAGAGGTACGGAAGGTTCACAAACCAAAACTAAATTCGAAACGCGCGCCGAACCGGACTACTTCGCGGAGCAGCACATGTGCAGTAGCTCCGCCCCCGTAGCCTTCCCTTCATTGCCAAGCAAAGTTGTCCGCGAGTATAGCCGACTCATCTCCCACAAATGAACTCGCGTAGTTTTGTCGTCCAATATCCTCGGCTGACTCACCAGCTTCATTATCGTCCGAGGATTCAGAAGCGCTTGTGACCGAACATTCTCCCAAAAAATGTCCGTTTTCATGAAGGACTTCAAAATTTCAATTGTTTGTCTTCGAACAAACGCATAACATATCGGGCGGTCATGGCTAGCTCCATCCTTGCATAGCACTGAATGTAAGACATATCCTTCTCTGTTCACCTTATAGGTGCCATCAAAAAACAATACTTCTGGATACTTTTCCGCTAGATGTGCCATGTGTTTGGACTGTAGCAAGACGTATAGTAGGTCATTATTGGCACTTTTTTCTACATGAACCTTTCAGCCCGAATTTTCTGAAAATAACTGATTTATTTTTTCTAGGGGCAATGCCCCGTGATGCGTGCTGTCTGCAATTTTTAGGGGCGAAGCTCCTTAAGGCGGCACCCGTTCGTCCCTCGTAGTCGTAGTCGTAGTAGTCCTAGTGCGTAACCAGTCTTACGCTTTGACATCCAAGGTGGTGCCGGTGGGAGATTTTTCCTGTGCGTTGTTGAAGAATAAAAAATTCGCAGCGTGCGCGTTAACTAAAAGCCGAATTCTTCTGTCTCTCATTCCCCATTAGCAGCCATTGGCATGTTCCAGTTGGAAACGTTAGTAGAAGTAGAAGTCTAAGTGTTAGCTAAAAGCCGATTTCTTCTGTCTCTCATTTCCATTAGCAGCCATTGTTTACCTCCAAGGTAGTGCCTGGTGAGATTTCTCCTGTGCGTGATTAAACAATAAAAATTTTGTTCAAAACGTCGTTGATTGATGAAATAAACCAACGAAAGACGCCAGATGTTTTGTAAAAGGAAAACGAAAGAACGCCAGATGTTTCTAAAGCAAAACGAAAAGACACCAGCTGCTTAACGAAAGACGCCAGATGTTTTCTAAAGCAATGGTTTTCTAAACAATGAAAATTCACAGCGTATATGTAAAATTAAAGTGAGCTGCAAGTCGTCATAACTCATCGAACTTTAGTATAAACGCGCCCGATCTCACGTCGGTGATGATGTACTGGGCAGAATTCACGGAAGATTCACGGTTTACCGATGAACCTCCGCAGCTTCGCCCACTCATCATCATTCACTCCGTGGATATGCTGTGATTTTTTTGTGCCATAGATTGCCTCAGGTTTTGGACATCATATGAGGTGATGTGTTTCCCAGTTTTCCTGAGAATGATTTCATTCATATCCTTTGGCATTGCAGAAAATCAGATCATTCAGCTGATCTTACTTGGAGGCAGTGAGGGAACGATTTTGTGAATACCATATAAAAATTTGAGGATCTGTATTATGATCATGTGTTTCCTGAAGGCTTACTACTTCATGAAATGGCTGTGGCACAGACCGAAAAAGCGAGTTCCAGCTCGACTTTGCAATCTGTCCCATTGTAGTGCTGCTTTGGTCGGGCATTTTGGCATCTAAGAATAGGTTGCTCTGCATGGCAACAAACAAACTGAATCCAACCGTATGGAAATGCTGCTTCAGTTACATCACTGCTTGAACTAAAAGGATTTTAGATGCGAAGTATCTTAAGGTCGAGCTCAATCCGGCAATGGTGGTGGTGGTGGTGGTGTGCGGCGTGACCACCCTCACTGCGCATGCGCATACCCTCTCCACATACCTCCTCTCCACTTCCCCTCCCCCTTCCCCTCTACCCCCTTTCCCCTCTCCACTCACCCTCTCCCTTTCCCCTCTCCACTTTCCCTCTCCCATCCCCTTTCCACTCTTCCTCTGAAACGCGGGCTAGACATGCCGAAATTCTCCTGCACAACGCCGCAATGAGCTCGAGCGCATGCGCGTCCCCTCCCCTTCTCTCTCCTCTCCTACGCTGCCCCCTCCTCTCGCCCGCCTGTCGACCGCGTTCCCCGCTCGCCCTGTGAGAATTAACGGCCAGGCTAGATGGAAGACACGACGCGCGTAGCGTCCCTCTTCGCGTTCCACGACACGAGGTCGGTAGCATGCCCAACGAACGCCAACGGAACGCGATCGTGCAAGTGCTCCGGCTTCGCATCGCCTCATGCTCCCCTTTTTATCTGACCTTAAAATGCGCATGGGGTGGCACCCTTCATTTTTCCAAGCCTCATAAGCAGCATCGAATTCTTGGTAATTGCTAAACCTGCTGCCTACAGAAAGGCATCCTCCTCCTGTAACAGGCCCTGTGTGGCTCTGAGAAACTTTTGCACCCATGCTGTTCTTTGCATAAACACCTCTGGTCTTTTTGCTGCAGTTAGCCACTAATGCCTCATGGCCCTCAGCTGAGGCTGCAGAAACTGAATGCGGGCTCATCTGTTGTTCTGTCGCACCGATTGAGGCACAAGGTGCTGCAACAGAACAGTCAAGTGTCCCACAGACACAAGAACTATCACTGGCACCAGCAGGCATACGCAATACAGTGCTTGTGGTTTCCTCAACACTACCAAGTGTTGCCACTGGGCAGTTGCTCTGACCTTGCGGTCCACTACATGCTGAATGTAGAGAAGAGTTTGCTACAGTTCCATAGCCATCTGCAAATGCTTGAGCTCCTGAGTGCAGACTCTCACTGCTGTTTGCCGCACAGAACAGCAATGAGGGTGCAATCCCCGATGGCTGTTGTGCACTGCAAGACACAAGTTCTCTACACCCAGTAGCTGATCGGCGCTCATGAAGTGCAGAGGGCTCTAGCACAGTAGCCTTCTCAGCCTTATATAGTACACTGACGCTCCCAACAAGTGCAGGAGCGCATGACAAGCGCGTCCTCATTGTGCGCTTTCTGGTAGCACGCCCTACCACACTGACCCACGCTTGTTCACTTGTCACTACCGAGCACTGCTTATGGCTAACATAATCCTCTTTGTGAGTGTCCAAGAAAGGCTCGAAAGAGCTGCACATCTCTGCCATGCTACTGCACTTGCTTAGACCTACAGCCTCTTGTTGCGGGCTCCTGTTCACTGCCACAGTGCACTGCTCTGCTTGTGCAGTCTGTGATGGCTGCATTTTGTTGCCATATGGAGGTGTTCTGCAACAAGCAGCTGGGTTTAGCTCTCCAATGGTAGAGTGCAGTGTCACAGCAGGGGTTGCTTTCTTGCAAGCCTTATGGCTCACCCACACACCTCCAACCAATGAAGGGGCCCGTGCAAGACATTTCCGTGGAGGCTGCTGAGCAGAAACCACGGAAATGGGTTTTGCATGCGCTCGCTCTAGTGTTGGCCACACAGGCACAGGTACGATTGGCTCAGGGACAGGTGCCACTGCATCTGTCTTAGAGCACAACCCAGGGGCAGCAGGAATGGACCCCTTGACTATCGTGGCCCAGGATGCTACACCTGTCAAAGAGTCACTAGAAGCCTCTATGATCACTGGCCCACTTAGAGGGGGAAAGTTTGTGTCACCTTCCCAGTACTTGGACATCTCTGAAGACTGATGTCCGTAGAGCTGTTGCAGTTCCACATGCTCCTGCTGCACCCGATGTTGCTGCAAATGATGGTCATCACGGGTCTTGCGGAGTTCCTGCACCACGCCTCGAATGGCTTCACGCAAGAGGCATCCCAGCAGCTGCATAGACCAGACATATTAGAGAAGGAAGGATTGCTGGGCATGTTAACTGTTAGCTCACTGTGCAAAAGGGATACGATCGAGTGCATAATGAAGTCCAAAAAATCTTCATTATCCACAATTCCCATAATTCTTACTCATTCTCTCCATCAAATGAGACCACACATCAGTGAGAGATTTTAAAAGGTAACATGTCACGGAAGTGAAATGGATGGATGGACAGTCCTTCATTGTGAAATGGGGAGGCGCAGGTCTTCTGTGGAGATAGGAGAGATTTTGCCAGACTATGATAATCGCTCACAGTATCTTAGGGTTTCCGCTTATTCAAGTGGCAGTCACTTGCACTGAGGCAGTGTGTAGTAAGTACTGTGGTTTGCATAGGCGTGCGCACGGGGGTCAGAGGGGGCGGCCGCCCCTCCTATACACCTAAGAGGGGGGGCGCAAAGTCAGCCCCACACATGCATTGACATAATAGGGAGGGGGGCGCTGCGACTCGGGGGGGGGCAATGTCAGCGCCATACATTGACAATGGCGCTACGACGGACCTTCGATCCCCCCCCCCCCCCCTGAAGGGGAACCTGCTCACGCCTATGGTGGTTTGTCAGTTTCCCTAAACCACCCTGATCAAGCCACTCTGACTTCCATATTGTGCAAACGATAGCTGCGTGTTCTGATCCATAAGTTGACAATAAAACTGTGGTAGCCAGCTAATGTGCAAGCATAATGCCATGTCTTTTCTTGCTTCCTTAATCACACTAACATTTCTTGTGTTGAAAAATTATTCTCATGGGTAAAAGAAAGGCGATGCTCAGCTTGGCTACTGTGATTCTTTAACACGGATAAGTGGCACTTGCTACAACACTGATCTGCTATGATGTGAGAGTGAGCAACTGGGCGTGGTGGTATTGCATGATTCGAAATAGTAGGCGCAAAGAATAAGACGGACGTGAAGGGAGACACCCTGTCTGTGTGTGTGTGTGTGTTTGTGTTATGATAGCACTGCATCATCTGTTATGATAGCACTGCATCGAAAGACTATGGGGTCATGCTATGCAAAACACATCAAGAGCTATATAACTATGCCCGGTGTAGCGCCATGCTTGGTGTAGTACATGCCCGGTGTAGCACCCCCTGGTTACACCACTGCTTCACTTGCATACCACTGCAAATAAAATCCTTTTACTACCATTTCTTTATAACCACACCGATAATAAATTTTAGTTTGACTAGAGTTGATAACACAATTAGCGCAAAAAAAAACAAAAAAAAAACGGGACGCAAGAAAGGCAGCAAAGAGAGACACGCAGCGCTACAAGCTTAGTGCTTTGTGTGTCTCTCTGAGCTACCATTGCTGTCCAAAATATGCCATACCAACAAGCCCGCTTTGCAACTTTAATTAGTGTTCTTCTGTTATTTTTTATGATGCATTCACTTAGCCAGCTATGCTATACACGGTGTTTTTTTTTTATTTTTAGGCAATACAGATTTTAAATGCGAAGCATTTCTTAGCGAACCTCAGGCACTTTGGCCGTTTCTATCTACGTATCTATCTAGCCGCCTACGTGTGGGCGCTCTCCTGTTCGTCTCCATAGTTGTATACCAAAATTTGCATAGCAGAGGATCTGCGTATGAAGAACCCGATTCTCTGGTTATGACATGAATAACGCAAAATATATACCTGTCGCGTACGTCATGAAACCCTCTCAGTCACGTGTGGCACATACGCGCATACTGGAGTTGATGTTATGCGGCTATGTGCCACAGGTGATACATAGACTCAATCAACACAGTAAACATACACATTGACACGCGAGAAAAGTGATAATAATAAGGATTATTGGGGAATTACGTCCGAAAACGAAGATATGAGAAGCGCCGTATATGGGGACTTCGGAAATTTTCACCATTGTTCTAATGTTATTTAATCAATGTTTAACCAGTGCTCTTTAACGTGCACTGACACCGCACAGTACACGGGCATTTAATATTTCGCCTCCATCGAAATGCAACCACCGCGGCCGGCATCGAACCCGCGATCCTTCGGCTCAGCAGCCGAGCACCGTAACCGCTACACCATCGCGGCGGACGCA
The DNA here is from genome assembly GCF_013339695.2 of Rhipicephalus sanguineus. Taxonomy (NCBI): domain Eukaryota; kingdom Metazoa; phylum Arthropoda; class Arachnida; order Ixodida; family Ixodidae; genus Rhipicephalus; species Rhipicephalus sanguineus. The sequence continues at coordinate 17,779 of NW_023614739.1, forward strand.
AAGAAAGTGACGGAGCTGAAGGCAGAACACGCAAAAACCGGGGTAAATGCTTCCTACAAAAAAACTGTCAAGAACCCCTTGCACCTATGCACAATGAGTTCGTGAGACGTGCGTGCGTTCTCCGTTAACGGACAAGTACAAGCATAACAACTGCAACAAATGCAACTGTGACTGTAACGTACGTGCAGTGCGCCTGCCACTCGGCAGTGTATATATCTAGAGAAATTTTTCTGAATAATGCTTAGTTGGGAGAAACGCCTGTCCTGCATCTGTGTTCCTTCTTTGTCCTGTTCGAATTCGTGTTATCCAGTATTGAAGAATATAAGCACTACATATTAGCTTACCGCGTCTGGTGTTGATAACACCTTGTTGCTGTTGATATCGTTGCGCAACTGTAAACAACTGGTTAACACATGTGCGACTCTTCAACATATGTGTGCGTATACCCTTTGGACATTTCTCTAGCGTCGTTCCGTCATGTTTCGCTCAATGTGAAAAATTACGCCACAGTCACATTCCCGCCCATGCTTCGCATAACATCGATTCCCACAGTACGTGGGATCTGCCCATTTTTTAAATAAAAATTCTGTGACAGTCACGCTCCAGTCGTTTTCGCACATGTACTCTCGGTAGAGGCAGAAATACTTTCCCCCAGCTAAAATTACATTGTCAAGAATAATTAACAAGAACTCGTTAAGTGACTTTTTAAATTATTGACTTGAGGGCAGCTTGCACTAGCTAGTTGTAGTGCGTGCCAGTTTATACGGCATACCTATTTTTTTAGAAATCACGACAGTTGCCCGCAGTTCGACATATTCACTGTCGATTTTGGAGGGTGAAATCGCAACTGATCGCGCCAGGTGCGCAGAAAAAGGCCGCCTCTGTTACGTCAGAACAGAAGTATACATGTGACAAGAAAGTGACGAAATTTGAATCAAAGGGCGTCGTGTGCTTATCTTTTCGTAAAAACCGGCAATAAGTCATTTCACTTGCTCCAGTGGATCACCTTTGCTTGTGGTGTTTGGAGCTTGTGTGTTTTCTTCGAGCTGTGCGCAAGAAAACCATAATATCAACATTTCCTTCCTCTGTGAAACATAAAACTCAGGGGCATCTGCGGCGCTTCGCACATGTTGCAAAGCAGGCGAAATAGTTTTTCGCGCCTGTTTATGGATTAAGAAATAAACAGATAAGCACCACACACCGCGCCCAAAGCATAACCTGTCTACTTGTATAGTTCAGAATGCTTGTCTATTTTCCCGACCCCCTTCTGCTTCGGCGCGCCTTAATTCAAATTCGTCACTTCCTTGTCACCTGTAGTTGCGCTCTTACGTAACAAGGAAGCCGCGTTTTCTGCGCGCCGGCAGCGATGAGTTTCAATTTCGCCCTTCAAAATCGATAATGAATATGTCGAAGTGCAGGCAACTTTCGTGATTTCTAAAAAAGTAGGTATGCAATAAATTGGCACGCACTACAACTTGCTAGTGCAAACAACTGCCCTCAAGTCAATAATAATTAAAAAGTCACTTAACGAGTTCTTGTCAATTATTCTTGACAATGTCATTTAGTTGTGGTAAAATATTTCTGCTTCGACAGAGAGTACATGTGCGAAAACGGCTGGAGCGTGGCTGTCAAAGATGAAAAAAAAAATCTTCCGCAAGTTTCTTCGCTTTGATGTCACAGGAAGCAAAAAAAAAAAATGAATTAATTCCAAAATGCGTATTTCAAAAAAGGAGTACGATGAATTGTGGTAAGGAGTGATGTCATGAATTTACCAGCACTGTTACTAACACGGGAACAAACAGCGCCGGACACGGGACGGTGAAAGAACGACAGACAAATAATGCTATAATTAAGACAAATTTTTTACTGCGTCATGAGCACATAGACACGCCCATTGGCTGGTTTTAGCATCGTGAGCTGCATACCGCGGCCACCACGGGGTGCCGCGACATTATAGTTTTCTTTGGACAATACAGACTTTTTTATAACAATCCTGTAACACTCAGGCTCCTGTCGTTTTCGCACACGAGGTCTCCGTGGAAGCGGAAATACTTTGTCCTCGAAGCTAAAGTGACACTGAAGCAGGGGCGTAGCCAGGGGGGGGGGGGTTCAAACCCCCCCCCCCGAAATTTTTAGGTTTTGCTTGCGTATATATACACGCGCACATACAAACACACGCACGAACATAATAAAATATGGTTGACCCCCCCCCCCCCCCACCCGAAAAAAATGTCTGGCTATGCCCCTGCACTGAAGTGACTAATTAACAAGAACTCGTTAATTACCTTGTTATTATTGACTTCAGGGTTGTGCATATTGGGAAGTTGTAGGCCGTCACAATTTACGGCTTAGCCATCTTTTAGAAATGACAAAAGTTGCAGTAACTTGATATACTCATCATCGAATTTCGAGGCCGATACCGAAGTGAGCGCACCCGGCGCGCAGGAAACGGGGCAGCGCTCTGTTATGTAAGACAAGAACTTCCCGTGGTAAGGAAGTGGCGAAACATGAAACACGAAGTGGCATTCATCTCACTTGCACGACATAAAAATGACACACTAAGTGCTGTCCGTGTCGTTTTTATGTCGTCGGTGTCCCTCGCGCTGGAAAAACTTTCAGCTATGCTGCATCACTGCTCAACCTTATGGGGAACTACTCAAGCAATGGTATAAGGCGATCCGCTGGTGCAAGTGAGATGACTGGCTACTTTCCACGACCGGACACAGCCGCGACGCGCCTTCATACAAGTTTCGTCACTTTTGACGTTAACGAGTTCTTGTATAATTAGTAACTTAAACTTCACTTTAGCTTCGACAAAGTATCGACTTAGCTTTAACGTGCGCAGACGACAGGAGCGTGACAGTCATAGTATTTTTATCAAAAGATGCGCACTGTCTAAAACAAACAAAAACAGTGATCAGACTGACAGGGAGCCGCAAGTTCAAAAAAAAAAAAAGAAAAGAAAAGAACAGCGCGCTAGGTCATGACGCGCGCGGATGGAAGGTAGTCGAGCACCCTTGTCATGGCCCCCGCGTAGCTTTCAGCGCGCTCGCTGGGACGAAAGAATAGAAAAAAGCGCTTATAATTAAAGTGTGCGACAGGTTCCTGTAACTGCACTCGTGCTTGACGGATTCTAAAAACTTTTGCCGCAGGCGATGCATGAGGCAGTAAACTCATCTGGTGAGGTCACTCGATCAGTATACCTGAAAATTGTTGCAGGGGCCCTTTAAATGCAAACGTCAACGTCGGAAGCTTAAAGTGCAACATCACTGTGACGCAGAACGCCAAAGGCCATTTCGTGCAAATTACGTGTGAAGTTTCGAATTTGACCACGCACGCACAAAACTACAAAATGAGCGATGTGTTGAACTAGTACATTGCAATGTTTTGGTTACGGCTGTTCAAACATATACAACCGTGTTTCGCATGCTGCAGTAGCAATTGTGAAGTAAAGAGCAGCACACAGTTCACGCTGGGTGCTCCACCTGAACGCCAAAATTTAGCGAATGCAGGCAAAGAATGCAACTATCGTCGAACTGTCAAACTGCGTCATCAACAACAATTCTACGTGCTAGCCAAACAAGGAGTTGGTGCACTCGGCACAAAGTCAGACAATAAAGCTTAAAGAAAAAAAATTGTAATACTCACATTGCTGCCGCGCTGGCTCAAGTGAACGCCATCAGCAGTCACCAGGTCGTTCCATGCCTTGCGAGTGCCGTCCAGAAAAGCGTAGCTCTCCTTGAGGCACAGCGCCTGCAACATAGCATTTGTGTCCCGGGCGTCCGCATTGCACTTTTCCAACTGTTCCGCCGTGAGCGACCACTTGAACTTGCGCAAGCTCAGCTGCCTGGGTAGGATTGCGGAAATTACAATGCGGATGCCCGGGTTGACTTCGATTACCCGTCGCACAAGAGAGCGGAACCTGGCGATCCGGGTCAGCGCCTCTTCGCCAACGTTGTTTGTTCCAACGTGGAGAACGAGCACTTGCACGGATGGCAGGGTAGAGGAAATCATAGGGAATATACTTTGGATACGCACACCACTGAATGAGCGCACCTCAACGCTAACTGACGGAGTCAATGTGAAAGACCCTGCATGGTCTCTCAGCATCGAATCCCCAGCGACTAGAACGCGAGTCATCCTGAAGCAAGCTGAAATACGTCTACAAGAATACAATTACTATAAATCGAGCTTAAGAGGCGTACGCAACAGCACACAAATATAATCAAAGCAAAGTAAAACTAAGAGCGCGTCGCTGCAATGGTAAAAAAATAACGGACGATCAAACAGCAAAGGCAGCTAAACGTACATTCACTTCCAATTACAAATATTGCACAAAAAATACAAAAATGCGACACATAAAGGTAAACTCCAAACCACAATCAGGTGGTCCCTCGCAAACTTCCGATTCCAGAGCTCAACGAGCACACAAGGCAGCAGCACTTCCACGCGAAATGGCAGTGCAGTGATGGAGATGAGAAAATGCCTCCTTATAAGAACTCCACCACGTCATGGGCAATGGACCCCGCTCTCTTCTCCTCTTCTCCTCATCCTGTCTTTTCTGTCCCCTTTCCCATTGCATCTTTCCAGCTGCGACAGCTTACTTCCCTTCCCTCCCACCATCTGTCTCCTCCTTCCCATTTACCTTCTTCCCCTAAAGTGACGCGGTTGAGCTTTTCTTCATCTCAACCTCACCTCCTCCTTATTTTCCTGGCGTATCAGAGGTGGGGAGAGGGGGGATTGGGGGGGGGAAGTGTCGCTTGTTCCCCGAAGTCGGTGCCGGCATGCCTCAGTCTGTGCCGCCCGCAGGGATGAATCGTCAGTATAGGCTATTTTTAAATGCGAAGTGTTTCATAGCGAACCGTTAGGCACTTTGAGCGTTTCTATCTATCTATCTATCTATCTATCTATCTATCTATCTATCTATCTATCTATCTATCTATCTATCTATCTAGCCGCCTACGCCTGGGTGCTCTCGTGATCGCCTCCTTAACTTGGTGTAGACCAAAATTGGCAAGTTAAGGGAGGGTAAGAGGATTTGACGAATATGAATGTATAACGTGAAAATCCTGTCGCGTACGTCGTCGAAGCCTTTCCTCCCGACACGTGTGGCACATACCCGTTTACCACGGGCCACGGTGTACGGGTATGCGCCACAGGTGATTGACAGTTTACGTATCTACCCAGGAACGGCGAGAACAGACATTGGTAATTTTAATGCGAGGGCGTTAACAAAAACCGACATCGGCAGCGTTGAACCAACGAATGCAAATAATAGAAATCAGGATCCCTGCAGGAATCGAACCCAAGCATTTTGCGTGGCCGTCAGGTATTCTACCGCACAGTCACGCCAGTTCGTGAATATGCTTTAGAAAGAGACCCTGCGCAGTCATAATGTCGGTGCAGCGTGCAGCGTGCAGCGTGCAGCTAGTGTAAGTTATCTCATTTTATAACAAAGCAATAAAGATTACATATGTACTTTTATGATACAGGCTGTCTGGTTAACGTCAATTGTGGTTACTCCGCTTTTATAGCAGTCTAATAAACATTACATTTGTATTTCATATGTTGATTCAGCAATCTATATTCAAGCGTTGCCCGGCACCGGAGCAATACGCTAGCGAAAGTTACGTGCGACATTCACATCATCGCACCGTAAAGTGCACTTCGTTTCGATAATACTGACGTCTTTGCTCTAACGTGAGTGCTGACGTTACGTCAGAGTTACCCTTTAAACACTGATGCGATCGACCTGCCTGGTAAGCCCTCGATGTGTACACAACTACTACACTTACAAAAACACGTCGATGCACCTCATAACGCTTGGCTCAAAGCCAAAAAAAAAAAAAAAGCAGCATAGACAAATTCTGGCTGACCGCTACGCATGAAACCGATTCCCGCAAGGCGTGGTACCTGCCGAATTTTTTTTTTTTTACGTTGATTTCTGTAACAATCACAATTGAAGCTATGAGAACATGTTTATGCTCATTGGATAATTTCAGACCACCCAGTCCAGATCAGATATCCCAAACATACTAAAAGCCTGCTATTTTGCGCCTGAATACCTGTGCGTGTAATTGTTTACGAACGATGGAAGGTGTTGCGACTCCCGTTCGTGTCATGTCGTCTTCCAGATTTCGCAGGCGCTCCCACGCATAGCCAAACGCAGGTGAACGGACTAGCAAACAAGGCGCCCGCTCGGACGGATGGTGCAGGCGTTCGGTCCGACGCTGTCTACGGTCGCGAATTCTGCCGTGACCCTTTTCGTGTCCCTGCTGGGCGAAAAACGGAAGGAGTGACCCTCTACCGTTCCCACGGCCTGACCCCAAGCAGGTGTCATCACCTGCTAGAACGTCGCTGTATCGGTGTGTGCAACAGGCCCGTAGCCAGTAGTGCTAGTAGCGCGTCGTCCTGTCTGCTTCGTGTCTGTGTGTTGTGGTTTTTTTCGCGCTTTTTTTTTTTTTGCACCAACTCGGCGACTTGCCCAATTGTCCCTGCTAGTTAAGAAATCAAACGCGCGCTTTGCTTTCTGGTTCTACGTCTGCTTCTTTCAGCGCTGCATCAACCATGCACATATTCCAAATAGCACAACTTTCCATCCTAATGTTATACGTATACATCTTGCCGCGCCGAGGAATTGTGTGCCCCCTCCCCCTCTCCCCGACCCCACACACAACCGTACAAGTGTAGTACAAGAAATAGCTACACTCCCCCCTCCCCCCGCTGTTCTTCCCATATGTCCATAGCCCATTTCATCCGTCTTCGGCGTTTGTTTCTTTGCCTGGCGCTCGAAAGAGGCTCCTGCGTACTATGCAACTTCGATGGTGCACCATCCACCCTCTTGCCGTGCTTTCTTTTTTTTTTTTCTTCGAGAAGATATCCCTGCTTCCTCCGCCGCCCTCCGTTCACACCCCCGTCCCGTTTCGTCTATTTATATATATATATATGTTGTTTTTGCATGGCTGAAGCCATGGCTGCATGGCTGAAGCTAATTGCTGCTGCAGGACACACAAAGGATCCACTGAAGAATCGAACGTTGCCGAGTCGGCTGGTCTCTTCCGGCATCCACAGCACTACGCAGTGGGCTCGCTGCCGTATCTCTGCGCCGCGCCGCCGCGGTGTGAGCGCGTCCCCTTGGTCGGTAGGGGAGAGGCTGGTTACGTTGTAGTTGCGAGGGGATCAACACACGCGGGGTTGGTGGCGGGGAGAGGGCCACCACGATGACACAAGAAGAGATCACTAAAGAAAAAAAGAGGAGGGGAGGGGGTCAAGCATTTTATTCTTTTTTTTTTAAACTGACCCAAGTAGTTGAAGCTACTGTTTTCATTTGTGTGTGCCCTGCAGCGCATGTTCACACGGACCTTTGTCGGCACCACGCGTGCCGCTTTACTGCACTTATGTATGCTTGTTTTTTCTGAAGGATCGGCATCTCGTGTCTATCCGCAAATCGCAACTGTCTCAAAGACGGCCCGCCGCTGCATCTGGACGGGAGGGACGCGCTTTTTTACAGCCTCAGGCGGTCGTGCACATAGAGCATGCAGCGTACGTGCAGAGAAATTTCTGGGGCAGCGTTTGACAACAAAAAACGGCTGGACCCAACGAAGCTAGGAGTGACCGCAGAGTCAAGTGCGACAAGAATAAAAGAAAGAAAACGCGCGAGAGCGGTGGCAACAAAACCATACTCGTGCTTTGGCCGGCCTCCGTCGTGTTACGAGGGAGGCGGGGTGTGCAGCCGAACGCACCCCCACCCCGGTCCTCTCGCTGTTTCTTTTTTTCTTTGTCACAACGCTGGGGAGGGGCGCAAGCTCCATGCGTGAGTTCCCGCCGAATCGTAGCTCTTTCGAGCGAGGACGTACGCGCTGAAACACTACGCGCGCGCGCACACATACACACACACACAGCACACACACACACACACACACACACACACACACACACACACACACACACAACACACACACACACAAACACACACACACACACACGCACACACACACACACACACACACGCACACACACACCCTCTGTGTGCCGTCTTGTTGTCCCTGTACCAACTAGCTCAGACCCAGTCTCTGATTCAACGGTTCATAGTTCAAAATTAAGCTTTATGGTTTTCTTAAAATTCAGCACTGGGAGGTACGTTAAAACTACCTTTGCAGATAAGTTATGTATTCAGGGGGGCACGAAGTTAATTAGACAACAATTATCGCTGTCAGCCGTCCAATTAACTAAGATTGAATAATGAAATTTTCGTGACTGCAGCAAGCGGGCATGTTTGTATTGAGAAGTTGGAGGCAGTCGTGTTTCTCCACAATTCCACTTGGAAGAATTCTTCTAACTTCTGGGCTCCGAGATATCCATCCGCGATGTTTAATTGCGGTTTGCATGATCACGCATGCAAGACAGTGAACACTGGCGCAAAGTTCCTCCCTGATGTGCCGCGCGGCAGTTGCCTGCGACAAAGGGTCGAAGGCATAGGCAAAGATGATAACAGTTACCTTTTTACTACCGGCTGCCAATAGAGCAATCACTGCTCGTCGCATCAGGGAGGAACACTGCGCCAATCCGCACCGCCTTGCGTGCGTAATCATGCAAACCGCAATTTAACTTTGCAGCGGGATATCTCGGAACACAGGCATGCTAGAAGAATTGTTCCAAGTGGAACTGCGTAGAAACGCGACTGTTTCCAAACATGCCCGCTTGCGGTAGTCACTAAAAAGTTAATTATTAAATCTTAGTTACTTGGGCGGCTGACAGCTATAATTATTGTCTCACTTTGTGTCCCCCCGGATACATAAGTAATCTTGCAAAGGTGGTTTTCACGTTCTTCCCAGTGCTGACCTTTAAGAAAACCGCAAAATATGGAAGCTCGCGGTGAGAAATTCGTAAACAGGGGGTGTGTGCTGGAGCCGACGTTTCGACAAGCACACTTGTCTTCTTCAGGGCTGCAACTCAGCTTTACCTGCACTAGTTCAAACGTTGTGTACATGATCGAATGTTCACATTGTCACAAACGGTACACTGGCGAAACGGGACAGCCCGTTAATGTTAGATTAAACGGACATCGCGCGGACACGGCGAAGAAATTACCGAAAGCAGTGGCACAACATTTTACTGTAGCAGGCAGTGTTGGCGGTAACGCGTTACAGGTAACGGCGTTACCGGTAACGCGTTACTTTTTTCAGTAACTTAGTAACGTACTCGGTACTATTTCGGAACTGTAACGGGTAACGTGAGCTCTCACGTTACTCGTTACTTTTCATTCCAATTATCCTCGCAGTCTTACACAAAATTAATTCGTCTTGTAGGAGCGCCTTTCTCAAAGCTCGCCCTGACGTTATTTTGTCTCCCTCTCTTCATCCGTACTCGCACTTTGCTTCAGTTATTTTGTCGCTGCGACCCACTGATCTCCAAACCTAGTGGAGATCAGTGCTGCGACCGACTGCTGTCTGCCCGCCAAGCGTTGGCAAAGCGACCCCGCACGGGGTCTTTTTTTTTTGCGTGGGGGAAATTGCAATGGGGAACAAACTGCCGAAATTTATTAAACGGATCTGCTATATTTTCGGCTACCTTGCTATCGAGTTTCAGTTGTCGTTGATTGGCTATGGAGTTTCAAGTTGTTGTTGATTATAACGATGAAATAAAGTGAAATGCAGTCCTCGTAAGCGTCAAAAGTGAGCTCTCGAGATTTCCTTGGCTTATGGACATCAAGGCTAGGTGTGAGCTCCAACACAAAGGAGGATGACTTCTTCAGACATAGGCGTATCTACCGGGGGGGCAAGGGGGGCGCTAGCCCCCCCCCCCCCCCCCCTGAGAATTGCTGGGGGGGGGCCGAGCCCCCCCCCCCCATTTTCGACAGTGGTTATTGTCGGCTGCAGACTTGGAGACTAATAAGTCAGGCAAAGTTTTACTTGAACGCAGCAACAACGTAATTTTGTAATAAAATTTGTCCTAGGATTCTGCTGTAACGACTGTCCTCCGTGTGCCATGACCACGAGGCTACCTGCGGTGCGGGCTGCCTATTCCACGCTGGCGCACCCGGCGCTCGAGCATTGCAGAGGAGGCTATCGCTCAGCATGACATTACAGCAATCTGTCATGAATTATTTTGTTCTGCCTGGCCTAAAATTTAAGTAATCCGCGACGCGAATATGGGCGGGAACCAGTAAACGTTTTATAGCCCGATGAAACGCTCTCATTTTTCAGGAAATTTAGTTTGCTTCTTTGAAAACGAATAGCATCGCCACTGCTCCATATTCAAGCTGCTGTGAGTTGATGAGTGTGCAAAAGTGTCCAGTATTTTAGTTGTGCCTAGCCAGGACAGCTAAAATAGATTCCCACTTTAGTCTCTGATTAGCCTGCTTCGTTTGGCTTATCATATGGTAATCTGCAGCGATCGTGGAGGCTTGTAACAAGGCAGTGGACTCGAGCTCGTTGAGAAGCCAAATTTCAAGTTTGTCCCGTTACTTGATCTATACCTCACCAGGGAGATGTCCGCGTCCACGGTTTACTGGACTAAGAAGTCTGCCTACCTGCAAAGGTTTGTGTCTCTTCCTAATAATGTTTATTTCTCTCTTTACCTCTTTGTCAGCAACAATGAGTTCACAGAGAGTTGTACACGTGCAAAAACAGCTCAAGATCGTTATGCTATAACTGAAAGTACCTATTAAACACATATGAATCCATCTCGCCCGCTGCTATAAGCAGCCGCTTCCGATGTGATTGGCGGGCAGCCTTCTTAAATTACGTTTAGAAAGAGACACTGTCTGGCTATTCCGAAAAAAATGAGTTATTGTTCAGCACAGTAATGTGCTGCTTATTGTGCACACTTCATTTTAACGCCGCGAGTTTTCGCAGACGTTGTGACGTCGCGTAACAAGAAGGCAATTTTATGGCACATTGAAAATTTTTGACGAATAGCGAAGAACCATTGCAAACAATACGTCGTATTGAAAATAGTTCATTATTATTTTTTTAAAGCTGTCATGCATACGTGGTAATTACGCGGTGGATCACTTACGCGTGATTTGTTGCGTCGTTTTACGAGCAGCTGCTGTGAGCATGACCCAGAAAATTTCGACCAATCATTAACAGCTAACGACCTATACGGAAGGTAACAATTCGGGGTAGTTTAATGTTATAATCGCCCACATTGTAGGAGGGCAAGCAACGACACTAAGTATATAAATTCGTAGTCATATATAATTTTATACCGATAAAAACCAGCTCAGTGTGGTTTGCTTAAGTATTAATCGACTGAAATTGGCCTACTTCATAGAAAGACTTTATGTTAGAGGGCTCTAACAGTAAAGAAATTGGCACTCGGCTTATCCTGAAGACTTCTGCGAAGTACTTTGCTTTGTCAGCCACATGTTTTGCTTAATAAGTGAGAAATTAAGGTACTAGTGTCATACCAGGTTCTTCATATACTCATCGTATCTAAAACGCCAAACTAATACTGGGAATTTTGCTGATGCAATGCTCAGATGATCAGGTTAAATTTGGGTGTACTTTTGAAACTTCACGGTAACATTTCCAAATGTTATTAAACGCTGCTGTGTTGTCGCGGTATAGGGCGGTCCAGCCTGCACAATCTGTTTGTGCAGATTCTTCCTTGATTGAAAACTAGCAGATTTGAAAATCAGTAAAGTTGAAAGTTGGGCGAGTTCGTTATTAAATAACCTAGTTGCGAGTGCAGCGGTCGTCCTGTCTTTCTATGAATATATAATTCACCTCAAATCAACTTATATATATATATATATATATATATATATATATATATATATATATATATATATATATATATATATATATATATACGGCGGACAGAGTGAGCGACGCCAGCCCCCCCACTCGCGAACGAGTTGGTACTCCACTGTCTTCAGAAATGCCTTCTCGACATTATCGGCATCTGGAGATGAGATACTGTCTCAGTACCTTTGACGCCACGTGATCTTGCGTTGAGCGGGCTCAAGGAAAACTTTCCGCGCTTTCACCAGCTCTTCCTGACAGTGATTATACGAGTATACCATATAGCGCGTCCCATAGGCGGAGAGTTTTCACTTTCCCGGAGGGGGCGGGGGCCGCACTAGCTCTTCCACATTTCTCTCCGGGAGTAACCAGGGGGGGGGGGGTTGGGGGGGTTAAAACCCCCCCCCCGAAATTTTTCAGTTTTGCTTGCGTATATTATACGCGCACATACAAACGCACGCACGAACATACATAAGTATGGTTGAACCCCCCCCCCCCCCCCCGAAAAGAAATTCTGGCTACGCCCCTGTTTCTCTCTCACTCTCTCTCCACCACACACGTATATATATATATTATATATATATATATATATATATATATATATGGAGGGACAGAGCCCGACTTCATAATTAAAGCGAAAAAGATTGTATAAGGCTGCTACTCACTGACTGCAAAGCATAAAATCGATTCTGACAATGCGTGGGACCTGCCGAATTTTTTTATTGACATGCTTTACTTACTTGTTAAAACATGTACCGGGCAGGAGAGAATGGGGTAATGCTGGCACAGGAAGCTTTAATTATGCCAGTGAATATACAATTTAAGATGGCCAAAAATAATTATCAGATGGCAGAAAATGTCATTTGCTACCACTACACCTAGTGCGACGCTAGGTTACGAATTTTTCCGTCGAAGGTTGTTTTCTGGATGAGTATTTGAGTTGCTTTTAGGTAACCGAACTGGTAGTAAAGCCTTTTCCTGATAAATGCGTACCATCTTTTCTCGGCAACTTTTATCGGTAGGCATGTCGAAGTGTACCTATTTGTAGGCAACCAGGAAATTACCTTTTTTTTTATTTGAGAGCAAGTCTGTGCGAAAACATTCCCCGACTGATTGCGTTGGGATTGCTTTGTATTCTCAGTGGCATTTTTGTTTTCTGAAAACCAGTCGCTACGCGATTCAAGACTCAATGTATTCTGCACGTACAAATCCGTTTGAGGGGCATTTTCAACTGAATGTTTTACTCGTCGCTTGTCCATGATCCGAATTTTAAAAGCCTGAAATGAAAAAGAAGCGGGCATGAACAGCCCCCTGTGAAATAGCTACCGGACAACATGGCCAACAGTTCGTTGTCAGTGGACGGGGACCTAAGCCAAGATCTTGACAAATTTTTCAGGCCGGCGTCAGGGGGGGCTCGGGCCCCCATGAAACCATCCGGGGGGGGGGGGGGCGATCCCCTCAACCCCCCCCGTACTCTCCGCCTATGGCGCGTCCGTCGAACTCCTATTTAGCATAGGTGCGGACGTATTCGCTAAGAAGCGAGTCAAGCTGTCCGATGACAGCTTTGAAATGCAGCTGTTCCTAACATTCAGCAATTAGTATATTTGGAAGTTGTCCCTGCAATACTCTAGCACTGTTTATAAACTTAGTATTCAAAGAATTTTCCTTCTTGCTATCTGCAACTGTGACTACGTTTCTGGTTATTGAATTCCTGAGCGAGCGAGGCTAACCCTGAATACCTTCACATACATAGTCGCAATATTTGCGGCAATGATACAGGTTAAATTGGAAAAAAAAATTGTTCCTTTGTGCAAATACTTTCTCCCCAGATTTATGCCATTTATTGCTACAAAATCTGCGCATTTATTTTGTAAGTAAAAGCACGTCGTCATAATTACTGCAGATTTGTTCAATGATGTCTTCTTTGCGGAGAGCGTTGATGATGGAATCGATCACTTTTTGTTTAATGCCCCACTGCGAAAAATGGCTTACCCGTGTGCCACAGAGTCAGAAGTCATCACATGTATTAACTCTACAGGCAACTTTAGGCCACTATGGTACTGCCAAGGTACAGTGCATTTGTGCAAAATCTGCTCGTTAAATTAGTACTTCGGGTAAAATTGTTGTTTAGGCTAGAACTTTCATGTGAAATACAAATGTGGGCTTTATAAAGTATGCTAATGTAGATTCCTGTTGCGAAGATGCACTGATTAAGATTTCTGACCATGGAGTAACGGCAGAAGTAACGTCTTGTCACTTTTTTTCGGTAACGGTAACGCGTTAACTTTTTTTATGGGTAACGTAGGGCGGTAACGCGTTCCTTTTTCTTTAGCGTAACGAGTAACGTATTTAGTTACTTTTTTTCAGTAACGCATACAACACTGGTAGCAGGACACAACTTCGATGACCTCAAACTTCACATCCTTCAGTCAAACTTCCGGTCCCCAAGAGACAGTTAATATACAGAAGGAAAGGAGATGACTTTTAAGGGTTCGTTTTTCTTTGTTGGACACAATAATAATGAGAACTAGCAGACACTAATGCCAAGGAATAAAGGAAAGATTACTTTTAAGGGCTCGCTTTTCTTTGTTAGACACAATAATAATGAGAACTAACAGACATTACTGCCTGTTAGTTCTCATTAATAATGCCAAGGAAAGTGTCACACCTTATTCACAAGTTTAATACACTCCAGCCGGCAGGTATAACAGTTTCAAAGGGGGCTCTTGAGTCCATGCGATATGGTACATGCACAACGGAAACCAATGAGTGTTAAGTCCTTCTTCTAGGAATTTCTAACCGACCATTGTTAAGTGGTGCTTTGTTCTGACAACCATCCCCCTCTTTTTTTTACAGTACTCCTTTCCTTTTCACTCACCCAATTCGTCACGGCGGACTCTCATTATCCCCCACCACCACTCCCGCTTTCGCAGTTGCCCTCTCCTCCTCCTTTGATAGGAATGGAGGAGCGGGTACGAAGCATATATCAGTTCCACCCTTGAAAAAGACAAGTGCACCTGTCGAAACGTCGGCTCCAGCACACACCCCCTGTTTGTGAAACAGATTTCTCATAAAAATTCTATGACAGCCACGCTCCAGTCGTTTTCGTACATGTACTCTCTGTCGAAGCAGAAATATTTTGCCGCAACTAAATGACGTTGTCAAGAATAATTGTCAAGAACTCGTTAAGTGACTTGTTAATTATTATTGACTTGAGGGCAGTTGTTTGCACTAGCAAGTTGTAGTGCGTGCCAATTTATTGCATACCTACTTTTTTAGAAATCACGAAAGTTGCCTGCACTTCGACATATTCATTATCGATATTGAAGGGCGAAATTGAAACTCATCGCTGCCGGCGCGCAGAAAACGCGGCTTCCTTGTTAACGTAAGAGCGCAACTACAGATGACAAGGAAGTGACGAATTTGAATTAAGGCGCGCCGAAGCAGAAGGGGGTCGGGAAAATAGACAAGCATTCTTTGGGCGCGGTGTGTGGTGCTTATCTGTTTATTTCTTAATCCATATAAACAGGCGCGAAAAACTATTTCGCCTGCTTTGCAACATGTGCGAAGCGCTGCAGATGCTGCCCCTGGGTGTTATGTGGTTTTATGCTTCACAGAGGAAGATGATGTTGATATCGCGGTCATAGGCGTGCGCAGGGTTCTCCATTAGGGGGGCGAAGTCTCACCGCAGCACCCCCCCCCCCCCAGCACCCGATGGTCGAGTTCGAAAGAATACAAGCTTCGCAGTGGATGCAAAAGCAAAAATGAAGCGATATCGTTCTTCCCACAACGGCCTGCCTTTAGTCCCCCGATTTCCGGGGTAAAAATGGGGTAAAAAGCTATCGGAATGCATCAGTGGTCCTTAACAGCAATTATCGTTAAAGAGAGAGTAAAGAGAAACAATGAATCGGTTTAGATTCATAAGTTATACTCTGAGAAATGTAATGTCGTTAATTTCACCATCATAGATTCATTAATTGAGGAGAATATCAAGTTCTAAGTTTCATTTTTGAATTTCGCGCTGAAATCTCCGCGCGGGACGTCATGGATTTCGAAGTGTATTTATCGTATTTTGGCGCCATTGGCTCAAAAAAATTTCCTCAGACTTGGTATGTTAAGTCTATGGCCCCCTCAGAGGACAATGTACTTCATTTTTGCCGATTATGAAGTACGTAGGCTGTAGTAGGCGCCGTCAAAGTATGTGACGTCACGGCGAATGGTGCAGACACTTCAAGGTGGCGTCGCCACCGACATTTTCTTTTTGTGCGTTTTCTCGCGGCAAGCGTGTTGTTTTTAGTATCGTGAAATAGTAGTTTACTAGTACGCGAGAAATCGTTTCGCTCTTTAGTGTCCCTTTAAAAACCTTTATAGCCGAAACCTTGAACATTGCACAAGTGGCTGCGGCGACGTGTCGTTTTTCTTGACCATAGAGTCAATCACTCTATAAAAAAAAAAAAGCTCCCCATAGGGCCATACATTAGAATCCTCGACCACAGTGTGCATTGAGCGGGTGGCCATTGCACTACCGTATACCGTGCGAGCGTTACCAGCCCCTGAGACATATATATATATATATATATATATATATATATATATATATATATATATATATATATATATATATATATATATATATATGACTTTCAACACGGGAGCGCGGGACTTATTCATGAGCTAAAGACTGCGCATGGCTTCACCTTGCTTTCCTTTGCACAGATAAATGACATTTTCTTATTTGCTATCATCTCCAAGTGTGAGAACAGCATTTATTTTCAAATATAAGTGCTAGTGGAAATCCGGGTCATCTCGAGTTCGCGAGGCCACGCGCTCCCGTGTTGCATGTCATATTGCGTGCGACTGTAATCTCAACAGAAAACGCAGACGCCGATGTTTAACTCAAGTGAGGGTGGTGACACCCATTGTCCACGCCGCCGCCATATTGGGTCAAACAGTGCAGCTAGCGCTTTGTGTAATGTTGCCACATTGATATGGCATGAGTAGGGCGCCTCGATTACAGCGTTCCTTCGCCCAGGGTGGCGGCACCCATTGAGCGCGTCGCTGCCATAATGGGTCAAAAAGTGGAGTTATCGCGTTGAGTGATGTTGCTCCATATTGGGTCAAACACTGGACGCTGTCACCACTAGAGTTACTGTATATGCTACCTTTAAGTAGCAGAGTTGCGCATAGGTCTGGCTAGCAACCACAGCTGTGCGGTGAAGTCGCACTCCGTTTTTGCGGGCTACATGCCTACCGTGTCGCCGATTAACACGTTTAACATGTCGAAGACCGGTGGGTGTCGATGACTGGTGTTAATTTAGTTCGCAGCAGCAGCAGCGTCGAGAAATACAAAAATTGGCCCGAGCGTCAGATTCTCAGCAACGCATGGTTGCTAGCGGCGTTTGGAAGACAGATGCGCAACTCTGCTACCTAAAGGTAGCATATACGGTAACTCTAGTCGATGGATGGATGGATGGATGCTATGAGCGCCCCCTTTATAACGGGGCGGTGACAAGTGTGCCATCTGGCTCAACAAAAAAATCTTTTTCCTTTTTTCTTTTTTTTTATGTTGGCCTAATGCCTCTACTTCGATAAAATCTATCTTACTACAGGAAAAAAAAAAACGTTAATTCTCAGCCCAGTTCTCTGCCCTTTACGGAAGACTGTCCTCATTTTTCCCCCAATATTTATTTTTGTCCTTTCTCTCTTATTTTCTGCCACCAATACTCTAACCGTCTCTTACTTATTTCAATCGTGGGTGTGTTCAGCTTTCCATTGTTGTCCCTAAAACCCAAGGCTTCATGTAGGCTCGTGCCCTGGAAACGTACACCTGGGTGGATATCTCATCTCCACATAAAATCAGAACATGCTACGCCGTTTCTTTATCTTCCCCGCAGCATGTGCATTGTTCTTCTTCTTTACTGAATCTCGCCTTATAACTACCCGTTCTAAGGCAACCCGATCTCCCTTCAAACAGTAAAGCGCTTCCCCTTGAATTATCGTAAAATGCCTCCCTCCTTATTTCATTTTTGCCCTTTCGGTAGTTACTCAAAGCCAGTTTTTTCTCCACAGCTGCAGTCCAGTAAATCCTCTCCGCCTCTCTGACTTTTCGCTTAACGCTCTTTGTTGACATTTTGCTTACACTACCAGCCGTATATTTACTAGTGAGCCTCCTAGTTCTTTTTCTCCACTGTGTGTCCACACTCTTCGTATAAAAATAACGGAACACCTAGTCACCAGTGCTAGAGGTGTGCGCCGGGACGTCGGCGCGCCGCCGGCGCCTCCACCGACGTATTCTCTCGGCGCGATCGGCGCTCCATTTAAGTATATACGAGTATATATATATATATATTTTTTCAGTAAATCTACCTTTATTTGTCAGCTTCTGCCACCAAAAAAGACTTGGTTCTTAATTCTTCCCACTTGGCGTACTAAACGCACAGTTCGCCTGCGGCTTCAAGTTAAATCACTGGACCACAAAAACTTGTGAAATGCTCCCAATAATGTGGAAAGGTAGTGTTGGATTCAAGATAAACGTGAATATTAATTCGAACTCACTGGAGTTAAGCGAATTCGGATCAGTGACAGCGCCAACGATGGTGTTTGGCGAGGACTGTCGACATATTCTTGCTATACAGGTCTGCTCCCTATCACACAAATACATTATATATGAGGCGGGCTTTGAAGAGTAATAAAAGGTGTGGAGAGTCGGTATTGAAATAACAATAAATATGACTGTGAAAGCGAGTCGAGGAACAGCGGCAGTTCAAAGGGGAAGGGCGGGGAGGAATGGAGACGGGCGGGGTTAACTTATATTGTAAGGGCTTTGATTCGATGCGGATGGAAGCAATCGCTTACATTGCTCAGCAGTCTAATCAAGCAAGAGCTGTTTAGGGTATATATTTATAAAAAAATCACTTAAGAAACTGGAACATATGGAGATTAAGCCTTTAATGAAGAAAAAATGGAAAATGACAATAGACGAAATGCACAACATATTGTAACAGAACAGAAACGATCCCCAAGGTAGGGTGGCAGGTTGGTTCAGCAAGGTCGACAGTTGGACGAGATGGTGATCACCATAAAGTTCGTGTGAAGTAACGCACAGAACAGGACAATGCACACAAAACACTAAACTGCGGGTGTATATAATGTCTTGTGTTTCCTCCGCTTTGTCCTGCATTCAGTGCGATGCTCCACGCCAGCATATGAAACTGAGTTATCTCCTGCCTTTCCTTCGTCCGTTTTCTATCTCGGACTCAATTCAACTATCTAGATCTAGGTGTCACAACTGTGTTTGAAACAGGACATCACCTAACGTAGCTTCTGGGCGAATTGGTTCATAATATTCGGAAGAGGAAACCAAAAAAACACGAACACAGCGAAGGAGAGCAACACAAGCGCTGGACTTACAACTAAATGTTTATTGAAGAAAGCTCCCGACACACATCAGCGCATGCGTAAATAGTCTATCTGACTGACGAAGACGAGCGCTCGTCTTCATTCCTTCTCTTGTCCTATGTCAAAATTTGCGCTACGTGGTCAGTTATGCAATACCAACATGCCCAACTTCATACTCTTGTAGGCTATCTGAGCCGTGTCACAGTTGCACAACTAACAGCACAAAGCCAAGAAACGTGCCAAAGTGGTACAGACAGCCCATTTCCACGAAACACCAAAATATCAACGCCACGTGCACCCTCTATTTAGAAACACGAATTGTTTATCTGTAAGGAAAACTGATCGAGTGATCACTCACACAACACTTTGCCATGTTTTTTTTTTTATTTCGAAGGCTTCACAAATGTCACATTCAATCTTAATTATTTCTTCCTTTGCCAATAATGACACTCACTGATTTGAAATCAGGGGCGCAGCCACAGCCTTTGCAGTGCAGAGTTAACATGTGGAAACTGGTGGAAACTATCGTTTCCACCAGGCCTGCCTTCTATATTCCCGGGCAACTTTTGTTTATTTTTGCCATGGAAATACTTTCTTTCGAACAATTAGGCCTGTGCCCCCCCCCCCCCCCGAAAAAAAATCCTGGCTACGTGCCTGCCTGTGGGGAGTAGATTCCGATGTTCAAGCAATCTGTCATTAAAGCATCTGCATCGGCCCGTCCGACCGATGTAGATACGGCCGCATGAAAAGGGAATTCAGTACTACCGAAATTTAACCTCTGCAGTCTGCACTGCAAAGGCTATGGCTGCGCCCGTGATTTCAAATCAGTGAGTGTCATTGGCAAAGGAAGAAATATGATTGAACGCGAAATTTGTGAAGCCAAATATAAACATTTAGTTGTAAGTCCAGCGCTTGTCCTGAATGGTTGTTATCCTTTTGCTGTCTGTCAGGGGCGTAGCCAAGGTGGGGGGAGGGGGGGTTGAGGGGGTTCACCCCCCCCCCGAAATTTTTCAGTTTTACTTGTGTATATATGCACGCACTCATACAAACGAACAAATTTCTGGCTACGCCCCTGCTGTCTGTGTTTTCACTGGTTCCCTCTTAAGGACATCACTAAAGATCATCAAGATTATCCGTCAATCGGCGCATAACACCCCCCCCCTCCCCCGCCCCTCTTCTTCTACCGCTATTTTCCCATCATGCACAGACACGGAAGGTCTCACCATTGCGCGAACTGAACGAAAGAAGTGTTGCACCTTTCGCGCCCACAAATTCTACAGACAGATCAGCCTTCTTTCCCCATGTTGTACAATTAAAGTATTCAGGAAGATAATTTCTAGTAGGATAGTTTGTCGATATGTGACGTCATGGTGACGTAATCGCGTAATGATTTTGTGCATCACTCGTGTTGGCGACGCGGGACGCCGACGGTCAATTTTCATGTTTGACGAGGCATCTAAGGCTTCTGCCTTAAAGAAAGAACAAGACAAACCAAAGTAAATGAAACGATAACAGTGCAACATCGTGTATGCCTTACTTCATGTAACAAACGATCGCCCGAAAACAAACGTGATTCTCAGCTCAGAGCAGCTGATTACCCGCGTCTGCGGGACAAAAGAGGCTTGCTTTACCCGACTGGTCATCTCTTTATATTTATCCAAGAGATGGCCAGACACGCTGTTTAAGTACTACGGAGCTTCAGCACGAAATTGTGGTGGACGCACGAAAAAGCGGGAAATTGCGGTCGGGTGCCGTGTTGACGCGCACTCAATTGCATGTAACTACTCGTCCACATCTTTTAGGGGCGAAGCTCCTTAAAGCGGCACCCGTTCGTCCCTCGTAGTTGTCGTAGTCGTAGTGCGTAACCAGTCGTAACGCTAGTACCAGATCTTGACCTCCAAGGTGGTGCCGGTGGGAGATTTTTCCTGTGCGTTGTTGAACAATAAAAAATTCGCAGCGTGCGCGTTAACTAAAAGCCGAATTCTTCTGTCTCTCATTCCCCAATAGCAGCCATTGGCATGTTCCAGTAGGAAATGTTAGTAGAAGTAGAAGTGTAAGTGTTAGCTAAAAGCCGACTTCTTCTGTCTCTCATTCCCATTAGCAGCCATTGTTTACCTCCAAGGTAGTGCCTGGTGAGATTTCTCCTGTGCGTGATTAAACAATAAAAATTTTGTTCAAAACGCCGTTGATTGATGAAATAAACCAACGAAAGACGCCAGATGTTTTCTAAAAGCAAAACGAAAGAACGCCAGATGTTTCTAAAGCAAAACGAAAAGACGCCAGCTGCTTAACGAAAGACGCCAGATGTTTTCTAAAGCAATGGTTTTCTAAACAATGAAAATTCACAGCGTACATGTAAAATAAAGTGAGCTGCAAGTCGTCATAACTCATCGAACCTTTAGTATAAACGCGCCCGATCTCACGTCGGTGATGATGTACTGGGCAGAATTCACGGAAGATTCACGGTTTACCGATGAACCTCCGCAGCTTCGCCCACTCATCATCATTCACTCCGTGGATATGCTGTGATTTTTTGTAAAGTCTCTGAACCGGGCGAACGCTAACCGCCGAGAACCGTGAACTTATCTGAAGTTGAGAATCAGTTGTTTGAAACTGTTTTCACCTCGTATGGTGAAGGCTTGAAGTAACGCACGCATCTCGCGCGAACGTTTCATAGTGACGTTCAGCGATCCCTGCAGATAGAAAATATAAGACCGTCGCATGAGTGACCACAGCTGGCTGAGACAATTACTACTACACATGTAACTATACCGGCGACACCGATAAAGGCCAACTAGAACGTAAAAACAGCTCTTCCGAGTGTGATTAACATTTCTTCTGCACATTTATCTGCCTCCGAAATAAGCCTCCTTTCAAAGGGTCTTACATTCTGTCCGGCAAGTGGCAAATTTAATGAATCTCAGTTATATCAGGATTTGGATAAGTTTGCCAGAAACCTTCGCCTGCGGGAGTACTTTCACGATCATAAACTGAGTCGAACTAGCGTTCCCCGGTTCATCAGAAAAAGCTTGATCGCCGCCTGAGCAGCGGGACAAACACCTAGACATGTATATCTTGGCCGTACAAAACGACATCATAGCGGCTTGCTCAAAAGCAAAACGGTATCGAAACAATCTCACCTCGGAAGAGCCCAAGTCACTGGAGTGCCTGGGCCGTCGGGCGGATCTGGTAATTAAGCCTGCAGATAAGGGTGGCGCAGTAGTAATACTAGATAAAGCTGACTACCTGAGAGAAGGTTACCGGCAACTTGAGGACAAGAACTTTATGCGGAACTTGAAGAGGACCCAACTAAATTATTTCAATCAGCAATAAACCGCGAACTAAGTTAGCTCCATAAGAACGGAAAGATCACGGCCGATATGCTCAAAGCAATGCAACCGATTCAACCTGGCCCAGGCCATTTATATTTCCTCCCTAAAATCCACAAAGCCAACCACCCCGGCCGTCCTATTGTCTCAAGCAACGGCACGGTGACAGAAAGAATGTCAAGCGCGCTAGACTTCATCATTAAGGACATAGTTCCAACTATCCCCTCTTACAATAAGGACACGAACCACTTTCTCCGCGAAATCACCGGACTCAAGGTTCCTGAGGATAGCATCCTTGTGACAATGGATGTAGTGTCACTTTACACGAACATTCCACAGTCAGATGGCATTGTTGCAACGGTGCAAGCTTTCAAGAACGCTAGTACACACTTATGCTTAGACGAGCTGACACGCTGTCGACACTACTGAGGTTGGTACTTAGCCACAATAACTTTGAATTTGATAATAAACATTTTCTCCAGATAAACGGTACAGCTATGGGTACAAAGATGGCTCCTAATTACGCGAATATTTTTATGGCATCTATTGAAGAACCTTTTCTTGCAACCAGAACATTGAAGCCTCTCGTCTACAAAAGGTTCTTAGACGATGTATTCATTATTTGGCACCACGGAGAGGAAAGTCTCCTTTCGTTCATAGATTATTTCAATTCAGCTCACCCTTCAATATCTTTTACACACAGCTACTCGAAATCAACCATAAACTTTCTTGATGTCACTGTTCAAATTGACGAGAATCGCATCCATACAAATCTATTAGGGGTGTGCGAATATTCGAAAGTTTCGAATATTCGTCGAATATTACATTCAGAATATTCGTATTCGATTCGAAAATCGCGTATTCGAAAAGTTTCGAGTATTGGATAACTTCGAATATTCGAAAATTCGAATATGCGATTCGATTATCATGCATAAAATAACTCGTCTTCCACATTTCTGCTGCGTTCGCATAGCTAAAAACGTTGCCGAGAGGAGCGATACACATCGTAAGTGCAGGCGCTCCCTGTTAGAAGGGAGCGCCTGCTGCCTGATCATGTGGAGCAACTCATATTTCTTCATGATAAGATCTAGTCATTACTTTCATTGTGCCGTGATATTTGCTTGTGTTGTGATGTGCACTGTGCTGTAGCCTGGACATTGTGTTCTGGAGATAGCAGTGTATGTTGTGTTGCCAGTCAGGCTGTTAATGTTGTTTTTTTTTTTTTCAGATAGCTACATGTTAAATGAGATATTGTACTGTGGAGGCATATTTTCATTGATATTTGATATTCGATTCGATATTCGAAGGTGGATATTGGTATTCGATTCGTATTCGAAAAATTTGATATTCGCACACCCCTAACAAATCGCCATCAATACCTTCACTTTAAGAGTAGCCATCCACGTCATTGCAAAACAGGTTCGGACGTGTCAGATTTCGAAGGTCATGCCGAGGATCTTAAAACGGCCTCTTGGCGAAGGACTAGATAGAAACGAAATTTTGTCGGGCTCGAAACCATGCCATTCAAAAAACCAAACGAACCTTGTCCTCACGTACTCGTACACACTACCGCACCTCAACAAAATTCTCTCTAAACATTTTAACATTATACAGCAGAGTACGCGCCTGTCCTCAGTTTTCACGGAGCCGCCACGAGTGGTCTAACCGCCGCGGAAGGAACATAAAGACATCCTAGTAAGAGCCAAAGAGCTAAGACGACCGAGTCTGAAAACAGGGAATCGGGTTGCAAGCCATGTGGAAAACAACGCTGCCAGGTCTGCAAACAAACATATGACCACAACCTGTGTTGCCAAGGCTTCGTCCTCTGACTTCACCTCTCTTTCTTCGGTCATGCAAAAGTTAGTAGACGGGAAATGAATCCTGACAGTTGTAATCCGTGCTGTATGCTAAAATGGAGTAACGAACAAGTATCTGGGGGAGCGGACCGACAGGAGACCTTTGCATATTCTGTACTTATGTGCATGTTTGTTGACATATATATATGTTCTTTCTTATGTTTTACTTTTTCCCGACTTTTCAGTATTCTCCCTTTTTATTATTATATTTTTGTAACGTTTTATTCTCATTTTCTTCCTTTCTTTCTATATTTAACCGGTTTGTTTAACTTATTAATTCATTTTTTTTAAATGGGATAGGCTGACCCGCACTACATTTTTCAACCACAGGCGCCTCGTGAGCCGCACTAACAGGGCCGGATTCTTGCACTCACGCCGCCACTTCGACACAGACACGAACGGCCTCGTGCGCATGCACAATCTGTGCCCCCCCACACGCGCAACGGGTAAGCGACAAAAGAACACCAACCCCCTTTTTTCCCCCTCTGGAAGTAACCGCAAAAGGCGCGGGATCGGGGCTTGCTCGGCTACGGATGCACCCCTCGCAGCAAGCAATTGCTGCCGTCCAGGCAAAGGAACAATGCCCCCCGCGCCCCCCGCGACCTTCAAAGGCGCGCCGCGGAAGCCAAGCTATGCGTTTTGTTTCATTTCTGCCATTTCTATTTTATTTTATTTACTTATTTGTTATCTTTTCTTTTTCCCGCCCGCATCTACGGCACCTGCTCTACTCCGCCGAAACGGCGCTTATTTCCCCATTCTATTCTTTGCTTGCTGTAGCGAATGCGCCAAGACGAACTGTTTGACACTGTCAACTTGACTGATTTATTATTTCCTCCCTTTCCTTCCTTCAACTAAGAGTGACCACGACGATTTTGGAATGTTCGCACAGCGCGTATTTGCTCATCCACCGGTCGGAAACCTGTGGCAAATAAATTAAGATAACCGCTTAGTTGTGACCCCGTGACTATATATCTTGCCCTGCTCTGTTGAATAAACATTTAGTAGTCCAGCCACTATCCTGTTTTCTTTGTGGTTTCATGTGTTAGTCTGATTTTGGCTGGATATATTTCCTCAGTGCAACGCACCAACTATCCCAGCTTGTATTTACCACTCCAGGGCTGGTTCTTGATACCTTTTACTATGCTAAGAAAGCTGTTTATACGACTTGGCTAGAGCAGTACACAGACTATGCTTAAACCCCTGACACCCACAAAATCAAAGAAAAAACCAAAATTATGAACATTCCCTTATTTTAAGGCACGCAACAATGTCATCCTATACTCGGGAACAACATTTCTTGGCAGTGCTGTGGAAGTTGCAGAACTGAAACGTACGCCTGCCCGCGTGCCATGAAATAGCACCTAATTTTATAGATAATGTTATCATTTTCCTGGTTCAAATAAATAATGCTTCATTTGTTATGAAACTAAAACAGTTATGGGAAGTGATGGGTAAAATAAATTTATAGCTCAATTTACAGAAATTGCTTTTATTTTGTATTTTTTTTACAGCACTACATTTTTTGCACGCCTGCTTTTTGTAATAAACATGGCTTCCCAGATGTCAGTTGGTGTGTTCACGGCTGCAAACTCACCGTTTAAATAGCGTAAAGCTGACAGGTGTGAGGTGAAGAAAACCAAGCTTTTTTTCATGCATACTATTAATGAATTACAAAGTTTTCCAAACTTGTTCAGCAAGAAGGCAAGAGAATAGATGTATCAATGATTTCTGCAACATGGTAAAGAAATCATGCAATAAAAAACATTGAAGGCAGGTTGGTTAGGGACCGCTTTATAGTTGGTCTTCAGGAATACATGCTTTCCTAGCACATTGGCATACTTAGAATTTTATGCCTCACAAGGCACCTCGGCCTGTAAGGCGGTAAAAAGTATGAATGCAGCAAAACAACGTAATAATTGGTGGAGCACAACTCGTGGTCATACTTGCTCTGAGCTGTTGAAGATTGGTGGATCTGGAAATGGTTGTACATGATTGCTCACTTAATTCATCTCATACATCATCATCACCCGGTCTACGCCCACTGCAGGGCAAAGGCCTCTCCCATGTTCCGCCAATCAACCCCGGTCCGTGCTTTCTGCTGCCAACGTTATACCTACAAACTTCTTAATCTCATCTACCCACCTAATTTTCTGTCTCCCCCATCACGCGTTTACCAATCTCTTGGAATCCAGTCGTTACCTTAACGACCACCGGTTATCCTGCCGACGTGCTACGTGCCCGGCCCAATCCATTTCTTCTTCTTGATTTCAACTATGATGTCCTTAAACCCCCGTTGTTCCCTGACCCACTCTGCTCTCTTCCTGTCTCTTAAGGTTACACTATCAGTTTTCCTTTCCATCGCTCGCTGTGTTGTCCTCAATTTAAGTTGAACCCTCTTTGTAAGTCTCCAGGTTTCTGCTCCGTAGGTAAGTACCGGTAAGAGTGCAGCTGTTATATACCTTTCTCTTGAGGGATAGTGGTCGATTACTATTCATGATTTGAGAATGCTTGCCGAATGAGCCCCATCCCATCCTTATTCTTCTAGTTATTTCACTCTCATGGTTCGGCTCCGCGGTTACTACCTGCTCCTTTACAACTTCCAGTGTCCTCTCACCTATCGCAAAGCGCTGTTTCTCTGCCAAGATTGTTCCACATTACTTAGTTTTATGCATATTAATTTTCAGACCTACTCTTCTACTTTCCGCATCCAGTTCAGTATCATGAGCTGTAATTCGTACTCCCGCGTTACTCATCAATGCAATGTCATCAGCGAATCGCAGGTTACTGAGATACTCTCCATTAACTCTTATCCCTAATGCTTCCCAATCTAGGGCCACTGAAAACCTCCTGTTAAACACGCGGTGAATAACATTGGAGAGATCGTGTCTCCCTGCCGTACGCCCTTCTTTATTGGGATTCTGTTCGCTTTCTTTATGGAGGACTATAGTGGCCGTGAGCCGCTGTAGATTTCTTCCATTATGTTATGTAGGCTTCGTCGATGCCCTGATTCCGCAGTGCCTGCATGACTGCTGATGTCTCCACCGAGTCAAAATGCCTTCTCGTAATCTATGAGGCTATGTATAGGGGTTGGTTGTATTCCGCGCATTTCTCTATCACCTGAATTGATAGTATGAATATGGTCTATTGTTGAGAAGCCTGTACGAAATCCTGCCTGGTCCCTTGGTTGATTGAACTCTAATGTCGTATTAATTCTGTTAGCAATTACTTTTGTAAATAGTTTGTAGACAACGGACAGTAAGCTTATGGGCCTGTAATTTTTCAGGTCCTTGACGTCCCCTTTCTTATGGATCAAGATGATGTTGCCATTCTTCCAAGATTCTGTTATCCTCCCTGTCGAGAGTATACAGGGTGGCCAGTTTTTACATTTCTCCACCGTCTTTCAACAGGTCTGATGTTATCCGATCCTCACCAGCGGCTTTGCCTTTTTGCATTCCCTTTAGGGCTTTCTTTACTTCTCCTGTCAATACTGGTGGGATGTCAGATTCCTCTGGGCTATTACTGCTTCTTACGTTATCATCCTGACTGTGTCGGCTGCTGTACAGATCTCTGTAGAACTCTTCCGCTACCTCAACTATTCTATCCAGATTGGTTGTGACCTTGCCTTCCTTGTCCCTTAATGCATACATCTGATTTTTGCTTATGCACAGTTTTGTCTTCATAGCTATGAGGCTTTTTCCGTTCTTTAGAGCATGCTCAATTCTCTCCATATTATACTTTCTTATGTCGGCTGCTTTACGCCTATTGATTAACTTCGAAAGCTCCGCCAGCTCTATTTTGTCTGTTGCACTTGAAGCTTTCGTCGCTTGACGTTTCTTAATGAGGTTTTTCGTCTCTTGGGATAGCTTGCCAGTGTCCTGTCTAATGACTGTACCCCCGACTTCACTGCACACTCCTTAATAATACTTAGTCAGATTATCATTCATTGCATCAACGCTAAGGTCGGTTTCCTCGGTTAAAGCCGCGTACCTATTCTGAAGTGAAACTCTGAATTCCTGTACTTTCCCTCTCAGAGCTAGTTCATTAATCGGCTTCTTGCGTATCAGTTTCTGCCTGTTCCTTCCTCACGTCTAGTTGAATTCTAGATCTTACCATTCTATGTCACTGCAATCGGATCTTGTTAACTACTTCCACATCCTGTACAATGCCCGGGTGCCGCACATTATGAAGTCTATTTCATTTTTAGTTTCGGCCATTAGGACTCCTCCACGTCCACTTACGAGTAGCCCGTTTTCTGTAGAAGGTATTCAAGATGCGTAAATTATTGCGTTCTGCAAACTCTACTAGTAACTCCCCTCTGGCGTTTCTAGAAACGATGCCATATTCCCCAACTGCATGATCTCCAGCCTGCTTCTTGCCTACCTTTGTCATTAAAGTCGCCCATCAGTACAGTATACTGTGTCTTTACCTTACTCATTGCTGATTCTACGTCCTTCGTAGAAGCGTTCAACCAGTTGATCATCATGGCTGGATGTAGGCGCGTAGGCCTGTACCACCTTCATCTTGTACCTCTTATTAAACTTAGTACGATACATATCACCCTCTCATTAATGCTATAGTATTCCTCTATATTACCAGCTATATTTTATGAATAGGAATCCCACCCCTAGTTCTCTTCTGTCAGCTAAGCCACGATAGCATAGGACGTGTCCGTTCTTCAGCACTGTATAGGCCTCTTGTGGCCTCCTAACCTCACTGAGCCCTATTACATCCCATTGAACACCCTCTAATTCCTCGAATAGTACAGCTAGACTCGCCTCACTAGATAAAGTTCTAGCGTTATACGTAGCCAAGTTCAGATTCCAATGGCGGCCTGTCCGGACCCAGATATTCTTAGCACCCTCCGCTGCGTCGCAGGTCTGGCCGCCGCCTTGGTCAGTTGCTTCGCAGCCGCTGGGGACTGAGGGCCGAGGGTTAATTGGTGTATTCATGTGGGAGGTAGTGGCCAAGTACTACACCAGGATGGCCAATCCTGCTCTGGTGAGGGAGTGCATTGCTGGCTGTGGTCGCCAGTGAGGCTGCACCCCAGGCCTTTTTGCACCCCAGTATAACCCCCTGTAAAGGTGGTTTCATTGCAGTGGAGGGGTGCTATACCGTGAACACACCTCTCCAAGAGAAATCCGTACTGCCACGAAGCCCCACTTCAAGGCTAAATGAACACACAGTCGACGACCGATAATTCGGACTCCACGGGGAACGTAATAAGTACGAATTATCGAACTTCCGAAAAAACGAATGCGTCAGAAAAAAAAAAAGAAAACTTTTATTGACACTTCAGGGACCCACTGGCCGAAAAAATTTGTCAATGCGTTGCTGCCCGCCTTCCGCTTACGTGCACCAAGTCCGCCTGTATCTCCGCCAGTGTGATGTGAAGACAACGCGTCTGTGCAGCGCACTTAGCAGTCGCACAGAGAGGCAGCATGAATGGCGGCGTGGCGCGTTTGGGTTCTCACCTATTAAATGCGTGCACTACGCATGCAACTGCACCAGGCCACATGCACTATCGAGCAGTTGACTGAAGATGCTTATCGTAAGGCTTGTCAGCGATTGAACCGTACTGGCGCGTTTGCCACCTGCCGCCATCATGCCTCCGTGCATTTCCACTGCTTATCCGTAAAGACATCGCCGCACGACGCCGTGATAGCGGCCCCTTTGAATTTCCGGTCCGCTTCACCCCATAACACTTCAGCATCGCGACAAAGCCGACTTTCGGACTCTGCTACTGTCGCAAACAGGTCGACTCGAGAAAGCGATGGTTCGAGCCTGCGAGATGATAGACGTGGCAGAGGTGGGGGGCTTCAATTATTGCCTTTCGGACCTGCAATTTGGGCAGGAAGTCCGAAAAATCGGACGCCGAAGAGTTTTAGCGGCCGAAATTTCCGACGTTCTTGAACCATTGACGTCTATGGGGCTGGTGACGGTGCCGCGAAAGCGTTCCGAATTTTCGAGCATGTCCGGAAAATCGGGCGTCCGAAAAATCAGCAGTTTACTGGTATTACCCTCACAATCGATACAGCTTAAGAGTTGTCATGCCTGCTATATGCTCTAAGTATAGTAATTTTAAAACCTAACATATTTTACAGGTATACACTTGCATTCTACCAAAAATGAAATCCTGCTACTATTCAAAGTTGCGAACCAAAAAGAATGACATTGCACATGCCTTGTTTCAATTAAAAAAA
>NW_023614740.1:0-16607 GCF_013339695.2 Rhipicephalus sanguineus
TCTAAAGCCAAAACGAAAAAGACGCCAGCTGCTTAAACGAAAGACGCAAGGTGTTTTCTAAAGCAAGGGTTTCTAAACAATGAAAATTCACAGCGTACATGTAAAATTAAAGGAGCTGCAAGTCGTCATAACTCATCGAACTTTTGTATAAACGCCGCCCGATCTCACGTCGGTGATGATGGACTGGGCAGAATTCACGGAAGATCACGGTTTACCGATGACCTCCGCAGCTCGCCCAGCCTCATCATTCATCGTTGAGATATGCTGTGATTTTTTTTGTTGTTGTTTCCTCGTCACATATGACGCGAAGAAGGTGCTGCAACGCATAGCGAGACCCACTGTGGAAATCACACAGATAGAGCTGTGCTCGGAAAAGCTACGGGATAGAGCGTGCTGAGTTTCTTATCCAGAAAAGAAAACATTACAAAACCACGTGAAATCTCCCTCCCTCTTCTCTCCCCGTCTCAGTATGGTACCTCTTCTCTATAGTGCTTAATTGTCTTGATTTCCCATTGCTTGTATTTTACTCTTTTAAATTATATTATTTTATTTATTTTACTCTTACGACATCTTCCCACATGTATAAACTTTTACTATATAATTCACTTTTCAATCTCATTTAAACTACTGTCAAATAGTATGGGGTACACACGCACACCAATCTAGAATGTATTTTCTGTTACAAAAAAAAATATCTCCGCCACGCGTACACGCTTCTTACACCGCATCGGCAAAACTTTCTTTAACAATTCGGGCGTGATCCCTGCACATAATTGTACACAATATGTTTGAGTCCATATACAAACAAGATAATTATCGGAACAAAACAACCTAGGTAATCTTGCCCAACTTCAAAGAAAAGCTCCAAGTTACGTACCAGACACTTAGGGAATGGTTAGTGCCAACACCACGTTCAAATACGGAAAACAAATGCTTCAATATACAATACCTACACTATTAAACAGCTATAAATCAATACAGTGATCTTTTACGGCCTCCTTCAAAAGAACTTAAAGGGATGTATGAGGTTTCTACATAGATTCACGTTGCCTATTAAGATGAAAGTGTGAGGTTGAATATGTTAAAGCACTAACTATGCCCTGTATATATGCGCGTGTGTGTGACTTGTGTTGTATATCATGTAAGAGGGTATGTACATAGATTATGGTGTTTATGTGTGATATTGCCTTACTGCCAAAATACAAAGGGTTGTAGGCTAGTCAAGCTGTCCGGGGACAGCTTTTTTTCGATCAATCTCCCCATCTGTATTTCACAAAGATGGCAATAAACTTATTATTGTTATTATTATTATTAGTATTATTATTATTATTATTATTATTATTAGTATTATTATTAGTATGATTATTAAATATCGCAGCCATGCAACCCGTGCCCTTGCTCCCGGGGCAATGGCTCTGCTTCCAACGTTATTTACTCACAACACCACAGCCGGATTTTGCCAACTCCGTCAAGGTAAACACGGGGAGGCAGAAACTAAGCTTTTTCTAAGACGGATGTACTTCACTCCCCATGAAAACGGATGAGTGGCGCTGTGAGAAGGAACCTGCGAATTTCTCCCTCTGCCTTTCTCTTTGGCACATTTGATTTTTTTGTTTTCCTATTGCCCGAAATTCACTTTTCTAAATGTACACTCTTAACCGCGTATCCTCTATGTATACCTTTACCAAAATTTATCCTTTATCCTATAGGTTACATGGGTTGACGTTTTTGTGTTTTTTGTCTTCCCAAGTTTTAAAAGTTTACATGCTGATTCACAGAGGTTACAATCTAAATTTAAAGGTATATGGCTCGTGTATACCTAAAACGGTGACCTTTAGAGCTGACAGAGTCTTCGCCGTATACGTTTAGGCGTTTACATTCAAGGGGCAAGGGTTACAGATTCGGCGAGGGCGATCGGGAAAGGAAATTCTATTGCTCCAATCGCGCGCAAGCAGCCCTGAAATGGTTTGGTGCTTGCGTGCGCTAGAATACTGGCAAGTGCGCCGTCCACGGCGCGCGGCAATGTGGGCGAGGTGGTTGTTAAAGCGATGAAATACTTAGAGGGCCGTGGCATTATGAGGTGTTCTACCGCAACGTTCGCGGTAAGGAGAAAAAAAGTATGGTACCTGCTTCTGTACCTCGTCTCCTGCGTCGTTTTTTGCCTAATCCCGCTACTCGGCGGTCGTGATTTGGAGCAATATTTGCTGAAGAGAACTGCGAAAACACGACGAGTCCAGGGAGACGAGGCGTTATTTCTAACGAGCGTCAATAACGATGGTCCCTTGTGCGGATAATTGTATCCTTGTTCGCAAATCCGGTGGCAGACCATCGACAAGCCTCGCTCTCTCTCTCTTATATCGGACGCGTTATTCGAAGGTCGCAGGTTCGGTCCCTGCCCGCGGCAAGCTATCTTTTCGTCCACTTTTCTTTCTTCACAATTACCTTACATTTACTACTAAAAACATCCCCTATACTTTCCTTGGCATTATTGTCTGTTAGTTCTCATTAATATTGTGTATAACAAAGAAAACGAGCCCTTGAAATTAACACTTCTTTCCTTCATTCATAGCGAGGGTCTCGTTCTGGCAGACTTGATGCTTTCAGGTAGTATGCGAGGGATTATTGGTCAGCTGCCCGTTCGTAATAAGTTCACGTGCTACGTGACGCCAACAGGCAAAAAAAGAGTGTTCCACACTCGCCGTCATGGCTACTGGCGGCGCTGACTGACGCTCCCACGTTTAAATGCACATATATACACTATAAAGTGGACGGGGGGATGGCCGCCGCGGTAGCTCAGTTGGTAGAGCATCGGACGCGTTATTCGAAGGTCGCAGGTTCGGTCCCTGCCCGCGGCAAGCTATCTTTTCGTCCACTTTTCTTTCTTCACAATTACCTTACATTTACTACTAAAAACATCCCCTATACTTTCCTTGGCATTATTGTCTGTTAGTTCTCATTAATATTGTGTATAACAAAGAAAACGAGCCCTTGAAATTAACACTTCTTTCCTTCATTCATAGCGAGGGTCTCGTTCTGGCAGACTTGATGCTTTCAGGTAGTATGCGAGGGATTATTGGTCAGCTGCCAGCTCGTAATAAGTTCACGTGCTACGTGACGCCAACAGGCAAAAAAAGAGTGTTCCACACTCGCCGTCATGGCTACTGGCGGCGCTGACTGACGCTCCCACGTTTAAATGCACATATAAAGTGGACGGGGGGATGGCCGCCGCGGTAGCTCAGTTGGTAGAGCATCGGACGCGTTATTCGAAGGTCGCAGGTTCGGTCCCTGCCCGCGGCAAGCTATCTTTTCGTCCACTTTTCTTTCTTCACAATTACCTTACATTTACTACTAAAAACATCCCCTATACTTTCCTTGGCATTATTGTCTGTTAGTTCTCATTAATATTGTGTATAACAAAGAAAACGAGCCCTTGAAATTAACACTTCTTTCCTTCATTCATAGCGAGGGTCTCGTTCTGGCAGACTTGATGCTTTCAGGTAGTATGCGAGGGATTATTGGTCAGCTGCCAGCTTCGTAATAAGTTCACGTGCTACGTGACGCCAACAGGCAAAAAAAGAGTGTTCCACACTCGCCGTCATGGCTACTGGCGGCGCTGACTGACGCTCCCACGTTTAAATGCACATATATACACTATAAAGTGGACGGGGGGATGGCCGCCGCGGTAGCTCAGTTGGTAGAGCATCGGACGCGTTATTCGAAGGTCGCAGGTTCGGTCCCTGCCCGCGGCAAGCTATCTTTTCGTCCACTTTTCTTTCTTCACAATTACCTTACATTTACTACTAAAAACATCCCCTATACTTTCCTTGGCATTATTGTCTGTTAGTTCTCATTAATATTGTGTATAACAAAGAAAACGAGCCCTTGAAATTAACACTTCTTTCCTTCATTCATAGCGAGGGTCTCGTTCTGGCAGACTTGATGCTTTCAGGTAGTATGCGAGGGATTATTGGTCAGCTGCCAGCTCGTAATAAGTTCACGTGCTACGTGACGCCAACAGGCAAAAAAAGAGTGTTCCACACTCGCCGTCATGGCTACTGGCGGCGCTGACTGACGCTCCCACGTTTAAATGCACATATATACACTATAAAGTGGACGGGGGGATGGCCGCCGCGGTAGCTCAGTTGGTAGAGCATCGGACGCGTTATTCGAAGGTCGCAGGTTCGGTCCCTGCCCGCGGCAAGCTATCTTTTCGTCCACTTTTCTTTCTTCACAATTACCTTACATTTACTACTAAAAACATCCCCTATACTTTCCTTGGCATTATTGTCTGTTAGTTCTCATTAATATTGTGTATAACAAAGAAAACGAGCCCTTGAAATTAACACTTCTTTCCTTCATTCATAGCGAGGGTCTCGTTCTGGCAGACTTGATGCTTTCAGGTAGTATGCGAGGGATTATTGGTCAGCTGCCAGCTTCGTAATAAGTTCACGTGCTACGTGACGCCAACAGGCAAAAAAGAGTGTTCCACACTCGCCGTCATGGCTACTGGCGGCGCTGACTGACGCTCCCACGTTTAAATGCACATATATACACTATAAAGTGGACGGGGGGATGGCCGCCGCGGTAGCTCAGTTGGTAGAGCATCGGACGCGTTATTCGAAGGTCGCAGGTTCGGTCCCTGCCCGCGGCAAGCTATCTTTTCGTCCACTTTTCTTTCTTCACAATTACCTTACATTTACTACTAAAAACATCCCCTATACTTTCCTTGGCATTATTGTCTGTTAGTTCTCATTAATATTGTGTATAACAAAGAAAACGAGCCCTTGAAATTAACACTTCTTTCCTTCATTCATAGCGAGGGTCTCGTTCTGGCAGACTTGATGCTTTCAGGTAGTATGCGAGGGATTATTGGTCAGCTGCCCGTTCGTAATAAGTTCACGTGCTACGTGACGCCAACAGGCAAAAAAAGAGTGTTCCACACTCGCCGTCATGGCTACTGGCGGCGCTGACTGACGCTCCCACGTTTAAATGCACATATATACACTATAAAGTGGACGGGGGGATGGCCGCCGCGGTAGCTCAGTTGGTAGAGCATCGGACGCGTTATTCGAAGGTCGCAGGTTCGGTCCCTGCCCGCGGCAAGCTATCTTTTCGTCCACTTTTCTTTCTTCACAATTACCTTACATTTACTACTAAAAACATCCCCTATACTTTCCTTGGCATTATTGTCTGTTAGTTCTCATTAATATTGTGTATAACAAAGAAAACGAGCCCTTGAAATTAACACTTCTTTCCTTCATTCATAGCGAGGGTCTCGTTCTGGCAGACTTGATGCTTTCAGGTAGTATGCGAGGGATTATTGGTCAGCTGCCAGCTCGTAATAAGTTCACGTGCTACGTGACGCCAACAGGCAAAAAAAGAGTGTTCCACACTCGCCGTCATGGCTACTGGCGGCGCTGACTGACGCTCCCACGTTTAAATGCACATATATACACTATAAAGTGGACGGGGGGATGGCCGCCGCGGTAGCTCAGTTGGTAGAGCATCGGACGCGTTATTCGAAGGTCGCAGGTTCGGTCCCTGCCCGCGGCAAGCTATCTTTTCGTCCACTTTTCTTTCTTCACAATTACCTTACATTTACTACTAAAAACATCCCCTATACTTTCCTTGGCATTATTGTCTGTTAGTTCTCATTAATATTGTGTATAACAAAGAAAACGAGCCCTTGAAATTAACACTTCTTTCCTTCATTCATAGCGAGGGTCTCGTTCTGGCAGACTTGATGCTTTCAGGTAGTATGCGAGGGATTATTGGTCAGCTGCCAGCTCGTAATAAGTTCACGTGCTACGTGACGCCAACAGGCAAAAAAAGAGTGTTCCACACTCGCCGTCATGGCTACTGGCGGCGCTGACTGACGCTCCCACGTTTAAATGCACATATATACCCTATAAAGTGGACGGGGGGATGGCCGCCGCGGTAGCTCAGTTGGTAGAGCATCGGACGCGTTATTCGAAGGTCGCAGGTTCGGTCCCTGCCCGCGGCAAGCTATCTTTTCGTCCACTTTTCTTTCTTCACAATTACCTTACATTTACTACTAAAAACATCCCCTATACTTTCCTTGGCATTATTGTCTGTTAGTTCTCATTAATATTGTGTATAACAAAGAAAACGAGCCCTTGAAATTAACACTTCTTTCCTTCATTCATAGCGAGGGTCTCGTTCTGGCAGACTTGATGCTTTCAGGTAGTATGCGAGGGATTATTGGTCAGCTGCCAGCTCGTAATAAGTTCACGTGCTACGTGACGCCAACAGGCAAAAAAAGAGTGTTCCACACTCGCCGTCATGGCTACTGGCGGCGCTGACTGACGCTCCCACGTTTAAATGCACATATATACCCTATAAAGTGGACGGGGGGATGGCCGCCGCGGTAGCTCAGTTGGTAGAGCATCGGACGCGTTATTCGAAGGTCGCAGGTTCGGTCCCTGCCCGCGGCAAGCTATCTTTTCGTCCACTTTTCTTTCTTCACAATTACCTTACATTTACTACTAAAAACATCCCCTATACTTTCCTTGGCATTATTGTCTGTTAGTTCTCATTAATATTGTGTATAACAAAGAAAACGAGCCCTTGAAATTAACACTTCTTTCCTTCATTCATAGCGAGGGTCTCGTTCTGGCAGACTTGATGCTTTCAGGTAGTATGCGAGGGATTATTGGTCAGCTGCCAGCTCGTAATAAGTTCACGTGCTACGTGACGCCAACAGGCAAAAAAAGAGTGTTCCACACTCGCCGTCATGGCTACTGGCGGCGCTGACTGACGCTCCCACGTTTAAATGCACATATATACCCTATAAAGTGGACGGGGGGATGGCCGCCGCGGTAGCTCAGTTGGTAGAGCATCGGACGCGTTATTCGAAGGTCGCAGGTTCGGTCCCTGCCCGCGGCAAGCTATCTTTTCGTCCACTTTTCTTTCTTCACAATTACCTTACATTTACTACTAAAAACATCCCCTATACTTTCCTTGGCATTATTGTCTGTTAGTTCTCATTAATATTGTGTATAACAAAGAAAACGAGCCCTTGAAATTAACACTTCTTTCCTTCATTCATAGCGAGGGTCTCGTTCTGGCAGACTTGATGCTTTCAGGTAGTATGCGAGGGATTATTGGTCAGCTGCCAGCTCGTAATAAGTTCACGTGCTACGTGACGCCAACAGGCAAAAAAAGAGTGTTCCACACTCGCCGTCATGGCTACTGGCGGCGCTGACTGACGCTCCCACGTTTAAATGCACATATATACACTATAAAGTGGACGGGGGGATGGCCGCCGCGGTAGCTCAGTTGGTAGAGCATCGGACGCGTTATTCGAAGGTCGCAGGTTCGGTCCCTGCCCGCGGCAAGCTATCTTTTCGTCCACTTTTCTTTCTTCACAATTACCTTACATTTACTACTAAAAACATCCCCTATACTTTCCTTGGCATTATTGTCTGTTAGTTCTCATTAATATTGTGTATAACAAAGAAAACGAGCCCTTGAAATTAACACTTCTTTCCTTCATTCATAGCGAGGGTCTCGTTCTGGCAGACTTGATGCTTTCAGGTAGTATGCGAGGGATTATTGGTCAGCTGCCAGCTCGTAATAAGTTCACGTGCTACGTGACGCCAACAGGCAAAAAAAGAGTGTTCCACACTCGCCGTCATGGCTACTGGCGGCGCTGACTGACGCTCCCACGTTTAAATGCACATATATACCCTATAAAGTGGACGGGGGGATGGCCGCCGCGGTAGCTCAGTTGGTAGAGCATCGGACGCGTTATTCGAAGGTCGCAGGTTCGGTCCCTGCCCGCGGCAAGCTATCTTTTCGTCCACTTTTCTTTCTTCACAATTACCTTACATTTACTACTAAAAACATCCCCTATACTTTCCTTGGCATTATTGTCTGTTAGTTCTCATTAATATTGTGTATAACAAAGAAAACGAGCCCTTGAAATTAACACTTCTTTCCTTCATTCATAGCGAGGGTCTCGTTCTGGCAGACTTGATGCTTTCAGGTAGTATGCGAGGGATTATTGGTCAGCTGCCAGCTCGTAATAAGTTCACGTGCTACGTGACGCCAACAGGCAAAAAAAGAGTGTTCCACACTCGCCGTCATGGCTACTGGCGGCGCTGACTGACGCTCCCACGTTTAAATGCACATATATACCCTATAAAGTGGACGGGGGGATGGCCGCCGCGGTAGCTCAGTTGGTAGAGCATCGGACGCGTTATTCGAAGGTCGCAGGTTCGGTCCCTGCCCGCGGCAAGCTATCTTTTCGTCCACTTTTCTTTCTTCACAATTACCTTACATTTACTACTAAAAACATCCCCTATACTTTCCTTGGCATTATTGTCTGTTAGTTCTCATTAATATTGTGTATAACAAAGAAAACGAGCCCTTGAAATTAACACTTCTTTCCTTCATTCATAGCGAGGGTCTCGTTCTGGCAGACTTGATGCTTTCAGGTAGTATGCGAGGGATTATTGGTCAGCTGCCAGCTCGTAATAAGTTCACGTGCTACGTGACGCCAACAGGCAAAAAAAGAGTGTTCCACACTCGCCGTCATGGCTACTGGCGGCGCTGACTGACGCTCCCACGTTTAAATGCACATATATACCCTATAAAGTGGACGGGGGGATGGCCGCCGCGGTAGCTCAGTTGGTAGAGCATCGGACGCGTTATTCGAAGGTCGCAGGTTCGGTCCCTGCCCGCGGCAAGCTATCTTTTCGTCCACTTTTCTTTCTTCACAATTACCTTACATTTACTACTAAAAACATCCCCTATACTTTCCTTGGCATTATTGTCTGTTAGTTCTCATTAATATTGTGTATAACAAAGAAAACGAGCCCTTGAAATTAACACTTCTTTCCTTCATTCATAGCGAGGGTCTCGTTCTGGCAGACTTGATGCTTTCAGGTAGTATGCGAGGGATTATTGGTCAGCTGTCAGCTCGTAATAAGTTCACGTGCTACGTGACGCCAACAGGCAAAAAAGAGTGTTCCACACTCGCCGTCATGGCTACTGGCGGCGCTGACTGACGCTCCCACGTTTAAATGTACATATATACCCTATAAAGTGGACGGGGGGATGGCCGCCGCGGTAGCTCAGTTGGTAGAGCATCGGACGCGTTATTCGAAGGTCGCAGGTTCGGTCCCTGCCCGCGGCAAGCTATCTTTTCGTCCACTTTTCTTTCTTCACAATTACCTTACATTTACTACTAAAAACATCCCCTATACTTTCCTTGGCATTATTGTCTGTTAGTGCTCATTAATATTGTGTATAACAAAGAAAACGAGCCCTTGAAATTAACACTTCTTTCCTTCATTCATAGCGAGGGTCTCGTTCTGGCAGACTTGATGCTTTCAGGTAGTATGCGAGGGATTATTGGTCAGCTGCCAGCTCGTAATAAGTTCACGTGCTACGTGACGCCAACAGGCAAAAAAAGAGTGTTCCACACTCGCCGTCATGGCTACTGGCGGCGCTGACTGACGCTCCCACGTTTAAATGCACACATATAGCCTATAAAGTGGACGGGGGGATGGCCGCCGCGGTAGCTCAGTTGGTAGAGCATCGGACGCGTTATTCGAAGGTCGCAGGTTCGGTCCCTGCCCGCGGCAAGCTATCTTTTCGTCCACTTTTCTTTCTTCACAATTACCTTACATTTACTACTAAAAACATCCCCTATACTTTCCTTGGCATTATTGTCTGTTAGTTCTCATTAATATTGTGTATAACAAAGAAAACGAGCCCTTGAAAATTAACACTTCTTTCCTTCATTCATAGCGAGGGTCTCGTTCTGGCAGACTTGATGCTTTCAGGTAGTATGCGAGGGATTATTGGTCAGCTGCCAGCTCGTAATAAGTTCACGTGCTACGTGACGCCAACAGGCAAAAAAAGAGTGTTCCACACTCGCCGTCATGGCTACTGGCGGCGCTGACTGACGCTCCCACGTTTAAATGTACATATATACCCTATAAAGTGGACGGGGGGATGGCCGCCGCGGTAGCTCAGTTGGTAGAGCATCGGACGCGTTATTCGAAGGTCGCAGGTTCGGTCCCTGCCCGCGGCAAGCTATCTTTTCGTCCACTTTTCTTTCTTCACAATTACCTTACATTTACTACTAAAAACATCCCCTATACTTTCCTTGGCATTATTGTCTGTTAGTTCTCATTAATATTGTGTATAACAAAGAAAACGAGCCCTTGAAATTAACACTTCTTTCCTTCATTCATAGCGAGGGTCTCGTTCTGGCAGACTTGATGCTTTCAGGTAGTATGCGAGGGATTATTGGTCAGCTGCCAGCTCGTAATAAGTTCACGTGCTACGTGACGCCAACAGGCAGAAAAAGAGTGTTCCACACTCGCCGTCATGGCTACTGGCGGCGCTGACTGACGCTCCCACGTTTAAATGCACATATATACCCTATAAAGTGGACGGGGGATGGCCGCCGCGGTAGCTCAGTTGGTAGAGCATCGGACGCGTTATTCGAAGGTCGCAGGTTCGGTCCCTGCCCGCGGCAAGCTATCTTTTCGTCCACTTTTCTTTCTTCACAATTACCTTACATTTACTACTAAAAACATCCCCTATACTTTCCTTGGCATTATTGTCTGTTAGTTCTCATTAATATTGTGTATAACAAAGAAAACGAGCCCTTGAAATTAACACTTCTTTCCTTCATTCATAGCGAGGGTCTCGTTCTGGCAGACTTGATGCTTTCAGGTAGTATGCGAGGGATTATTGGTCAGCTGCCAGCTCGTAATAAGTTCACGTGCTACGTGACGCCAACAGGCAAAAAAAGAGGTGTTCCACACTCGCCGTCATGGCTACTGGCGGCGCTGACTGACGCTCCCACGTTTAAATGTACATATATACCCTATAAAGTGGACGGGGGGATGGCCGCCGCGGTAGCTCAGTTGGTAGAGCATCGGACGCGTTATTCGAAGGTCGCAGGTTCGGTCCCTGCCCGCGGCAAGCTATCTTTTCGTCCACTTTTCTTTCTTCACATTACCTTACATTTACTACTAAAAACATCCCCTATACTTTCCTTGGCATTATTGTCTGTTAGTTCTCATTAATATTGTGTATAACAAAGAAAACGAGCCCTTGAAATTAACACTTCTTTCCTTCATTCATAGCGAGGGTCTCGTTCTGGCAGACTTGATGCTCTCAGGTAGTATGCGAGGGATTATCGGTCAGCTGCCAGCTCGTAATAAGTTCACGTGCTACGTGACGCCAACAGGCAAAAAAAGAGGTGTTCCACACTCGCCGTCATGGCTACTGGCGGCGCTGACTGACGCTCCCACGTTTAAATGCACATATATACCCTATAAAGTGGACGGGGGGATGGCCGCCGCGGTAGCTCAGTTGGTAGAGCATCGGACGCGTTATTCGAAGGTCGCAGGTTCGGTCCCTGCCCGCGGCAAGCTATCTTTTCGTCCACTTTTCTTTCTTCACATTTACCTTACATTTACTATTAAAAACATCCCCTATACTTTCCTTGGCATTATTGTCTGTTAGTTCTCATTAATATTGTGTATAACAAAGAAAACGAGCCCTTGAAATAACACTTCTTTCCTTCATTCATAGCGAGGGTCTCGTTCTGGCAGACTTGATGCTTTCAGGTAGTATGCGAGGGATTATTGGTCAGCTGCCAGCTCGTAATAAGTTCACGTGCTACGTGACGCCAACAGGCAAAAAAAGAGTGTTCCACACTCGCCGTCATGGCTACTGGCGGCGCTGACTGACGCTCCCACGTTTAAATGTACATATATACCCTATAAAGTGGACGGGGGGATGGCCGCCGCGGTAGCTCAGTTGGTAGAGCATCGGACGCGTTATTCGAAGGTCGCAGGTTCGGTCCCTGCCCGCGGCAAGCTATCTTTTCGTCCACTTTTCTTTCTTCACAATTACCTTACATTTATTACTAAAAACATCCCCTATACTTTCCTTGGCATTATTGTCTGTTAGTTCTCATTAATATTGTGTATAACAAAGAAACGAGCCCTTGAAATTAAAACTTCTTTCCTTCATATATATATATATATATATATATACGGAGAGAAAGAGTGGTGTGTGTGTGTGTTTTGCCTGTAGTAATTGAAGGCTGGGCAGGCCAAGGTAAATTTACAGCCGTGATGCGCGCCCCTATACTTGGGGGCGGCTCACGGTGGTGGTTCAGCTCGGCACCTCGAACACATGCGCACACTCGCGCTTTCGGTGCGCGACCCGTTAATTAGCTGCTCGCCGCGAGGTCTGTAATGCATGCATGCGGACACTCGCGCACGCACCGCGCAAGCACCACCCCGGTGCTCCTCCCTCCGCGGATGCGATAACCCGAAACGACGACTCGTTCGCACGCTTTATAGAATGCGCGATAGCGTTCCTGTTCTCGTTCAACGCGCACTGCTTTTGAAGAGGCTATAACAGTTCAGCGACCTCTGTTGTGCGCTATAACGCGTAAGTTGCACTACTTACTTTCATGTTCATCATCCCCACATATCATTATCCATTCCAGTGTTATCTTTCTTATCTGTATATAATCATCAACTGCACGAATTAGTGTACGCGTCATCGTGGCTCGAGCTCGGTTGTAGACTAAAGCGGTTAATTTTCAGTAGTAAAACCTCTGGAACGCGAAACCAGAAATGACTGGACTCGAAAGACGACGAGAGGGCGCTGGCTTTAAATCCTGGTTTATACCTTTCGAATAGGATAGTTCTTTCTTTTTCTTTTTTTGCGTTTCACGGACACCAACGTAGACATTAAAGGTGAGAAATGAAATTTTGCAAACAACTCAATCGTCAAACTGAGACTGATTGAGGACAAAGCGGCTGTTACAAGACCGGCTAAGCAACATGAGCCAGCATTAATATCAAACGGAAGCCAACTTGAGCTGCCAATGTTAGCCAAAAGCTATCCGACATATCGCAAATAGCATACAACATTAGCTAATACTTGTCGTACGCGACTACATGAGGTATCTAGCTACGGAACCGCAATCGACACAAGTTGCATGTGGTGAGAAATGATGCTCGACATCACCCCGTACAGGGGGTCAGTGCAGTGCAAGAAAACTAAAAAGATATTTCCTCGAAAAAATTCACCTAGGATTACGATACTGCCCAATGCGAATTCTGAGCGCAGCTTCGTGTTTGGGGCAATGCAACTGTGTTTGAAGTTTTGGCTTTCAGCAAGGTATCGATTACGTCATAAAATCATAATTTTGTGAGGTAGGACAGCACCCACTACGTCATTATTCATCTTTCTGCGGATAAGCGAAGTACCCGCTACACATCTGTAAGGTATTATATGCACTTTGTTTGATGCTGCATGCTGCTGATGAGATGAAGAATTATAGCTGAGCACTTTGCAGTGAGTGGGAAGCATTAAACCACACACTCGTGCGCAATTAGCATTGTGTGATGACTGGTTGTTATTTCACTCTTCTGCCACGCTATATTACATAGGTTAACGCGATTCCTTGCCCGACATGACGCCTTTAATGGGTCTTTTCGCAAGAGTTTCAAGCACCAGCGCGGGGCTCTGTGCATGTTG
This sequence comes from Rhipicephalus sanguineus, assembly GCF_013339695.2. Classification (NCBI taxonomy): domain Eukaryota; kingdom Metazoa; phylum Arthropoda; class Arachnida; order Ixodida; family Ixodidae; genus Rhipicephalus; species Rhipicephalus sanguineus. The sequence continues at coordinate 13,549 of NW_023614740.1, forward strand.
TTCGACGCTGACGCAGAGGGCCGGGTTCAAATTAATTAGCATATGGGCATTTTTTCTCGTTTTATTTCTTCATGTCTATCGGTTACTTTTTCATGTGATCGGTTCGCCACCGACAGCGACGGCAACGCCGTTCAACGCAGGAACGGGCGCCTAAGAGCTGCGTGATAAAATAAAGAAGCATTTCGCAAGTCAGTTGTGAGAAACAGCTGGGAAAAAGTCATTATTTTCTGGGACTGTCTTCGAATTTGAGAATGCCACGAACGTTCGTCGCCATACTTCGTTTTGTGGCCACTACGCCTCCTCCTCCTCTTCGAGTTCCTTCGATTTCGAAACGGAAATTTGCACCTGCGAACATTCGAGTTCTTCGTGCGTGGTTGTGAAAGAGCTCTATATACGGATTCGTGTGTGCGTTCAGCTGTGCCGTATATGTTCGCTAGAGTTTGAACGTGTTGCGTGAAGGAAGAGTTGTGCGGCGGCGGTGATTACTTCGCTCCGGGACGAGGCATTTTTATGGGCCCGTGGTCTATAAACGGCGATGACACGGTCGTTTCTGCGATGCATGTCGGCGCATCGTTCCGAATGATATTGCATTGGACGCCGACCAAGTTTCGCGGCACGCAGCCGCCACTCTGCTTGCTCCAAAGTTTTTAATCTGTCGCCGGGCAATTATACGGGATTGCCGGATGCCCTCCGCTTCTGCTTCCCTTGCGGTGTTATTCTTGTACCTCATGTCAAGTGTTTGTATAGGAAAGCGAGATTAAGTGCCGGCAGCGAAGTGATAAAAAAAAAATGAAATTAAACCTAGTCGGCTATGTTGCGTAATTCACAAACTGTTTACAAGTTGCGCAAGAACGCCGCTGGTTAATCATACTTTTAATAGAATCTCGACACAACGCGAGCGCAAATCGTGCTTTGAGCACCTATTGGTACATCATACTGCCTTTAGTTGTATAGTTTCCCATGTTTGTGTATTTTTCCAAACAGGCCTGCGCCTGCTTCTCTGAGGTTGTTGTCCAACGTGTTTCGTGGATAGCTGTGAGAGACGCGAACTGCTTGCAATAATTAAGAGCAGTAACTTCGTCGAGGCGACGCACTGGTAAACCTGTGACCGCTTATGTATAAGGTCGGCATTCTGATAGCATTTTTTCAGACGATAGGTGTGTCATCAATACGTGCTAGCGAAGTTATTGCAGTTTTTTACGAGTACAAATCTGCATGAGTGACTCTATCTTACTCTATTATTGTTCAACTTCTGTCTCGTTGGGATTTCTATTACTGGAAAGTGTCGTCCCGTTTTGTGAGCAGCATTGTTGTGTGCACGTGTTTTGTTGCTGTCTCCCTTACCTTCCTAATCCATCCATCCATCATCCTCCATCCCATCCATCCAACGTCCGTCCGTCCGTCCGTCCGTCCCTCCATCCATCCATCCATCAATCCATCTATCTATCTATCTATCTATTCTATCTATCTATCATCTATCTATCTATCTATCTATCTATCTATCTATCTATTCTATCTATCTATCTATCTATCTATCTATCTATCTATCTATCATTTCTATCTATCTATCTATCTATCCTGCCTGGCATTCCTGGCCTTGCCTTGCCCTGTCTGTCTGTCTGTCTGTCGTCGTCTGTCTGTCTGTCTGTCTGTCTGTCTGTCTGTCTGTCTGTCTGTCTGTCTGTCTGTCTGTCTGTCTGTCTGTCTGTCTGTCTGGGGTGCATGCACCAATTTTAGGTGATAAAAGGTGTAACCATACGCGCTGCGCGACAGGCTGTAATAACAGAAGATGTAATTTTTGACCGCACTATCACCGCGCCTAATAGACTTCGCACGTTTAGTATATATGCTTTCTGTGGAGCAAGGTACAGTACAGCATACACCATGTGCCATAGCGCACTAATAAGCGTAAGCTGGCTGTAATTGGCACAATTTTTCTTTTCGCTTCTTAGCTTTCTCTGATAACCCATTAACGCTAGCGCGAGAACGCTCCAGCGCTAATATGCACCGAACCAAGCATAGCCAACCTCGTAAGATGGATTTATTAACTCGACGCGTAAAGCGTGCCTTTCGTTCCATCACGTAGGTCTCACGCGGAGAACCCTCTACCCCAGTTCACTCTAATAATAAATTTCACAAGAATCCATGCTTACATTTATAAGGAATCAAAGTGAAAAAGAAAGAAGAGAAACTTGCCTCTAATTATATGCCGCAGCCGCGCAGTTCAGTACGTAATATCGCCGGACAGTTTGGTAACACGACGAACAAGAAGTTGATACGCCTGGCGCCGTGTTCCAGTCGGCGACACGCTCCCTTCTCGGTGGTTATCGTATCGCATACGCGGCAAAGGCGGGGCACCGATACACCGCTGTCAGTGTTCGCCCGTGCCTCTGTCTCTCTATATATGTACGCGTTTCGCCTAAAAAAAAAAAAAAAAAATGTGCGAGCCTGCTAACGTCAGGCCGAAGTCTTACGTTAGGCTTTATAATTTCTACGCGTGCCTCTCTTGCAGCCGAAGGCAGCTCGTTTCTTTTCCCGCATCTGGGGACGTATAATCAATCTTCTGCGTGCAGTGACTTCCTATATGCACCGCTGACGGGAACGACGCGATATGAACGAAAACTGTACCGGGAGCTTCCGGAGAAGAGAGGAGAGGGGAGGGGACGAGGATCGTGTACAATCTTCTCCCACGCTCTTCTCTTATTTCCCTCTCTCTCGTTTAGTTTTCTTTAACAAGTACTGATATAGTTCTCATGTTGTAGAAACGAAATTTATAATTACCATTCTGCAGGTTCACGCCCGGAAAAACTGCGCAGTTGCTAATGGGAGGCGCCGTACTGAAAGGGCCCTCATTAATTTTGACGTACGACGCGTTACTTCTTAACTACAACGGGGTCGCGTTATACTGGGTTCCGCTCGGCGGGGCTTCGATTCCCATTCACGTCGACGGCGCTTCAATGCAGAAAAAAATATGCAAAAATGACATTGCAGAATAACATCTAGGTGGTCAAATTGATATGGGTTCATCATGCATGAAGAGGCCACGCCGGAACGAATAC